>NW_017732235.1:529356-532563 GCF_001890085.2 Hipposideros armiger
AAAAAAAAAAAAAAAAAGAACTGTGCTATTGACTATTTATTACATGCTACCTTTGCTTAATCTGAGCTAAAATATATATTGTGTTCCAATATTTTTTGTTGATGCTATCTGTCTCTGCTATCTGTCTCATTAAAATAATTGACAGATTTCGTCTTAATTACTGGGATGACCTTGATATCACATTTCATTTTTCTGCCAAAACCCCATTCCTCATCTAGTCTTGTAATCTTGCCCTGGAGTATTTGCTTTTAATCTCTGTGTTTCCCAACTTCCATTGTTTTTCTTTAATGGAGCCACTATGTAATATATGATTTCCATTACCTTACATTATTTCACAATTACAAAAGAACATGACCCATAAATAATTTTCTCAAAATTTTAGTGTAACCTCCCTAGACTTACACACCTGACAAATCTTTACTTGAATGCCTCACTTACCTCTCAAACATAACAGGTCTAAATCCTAACCTGTACTATCTCAAGCCTGTTTTTTCTCCAGTGTCCCCGTTACACTGAATAGTCCCATCGACCATCCCATTGCTTAAGCCAGAGAAAAACTTGGAATAATTCTTGACACCTGTGTTTCATTTCTTATATCCAGTTCATAACCAATTTCTGCCAATTGTATCTTTTGAATATACCTCAAGTCCTTTTATCTTTATCTATCTCTACCACCAAGTCCAGTTTCTTGCCAGAGAAATTATGAGACCATCCTGGTGAATAAACTCTTGTCTCCCCCAAATTGTACTTCGTAATTAACCATTATATTTTTAATTGCTGATGTTTTCATTTTGATTATATAATTTCTACTGTATATACTAAGAATTCTGTCATGTTTTGGAAATATTCTTTATGCATTTATCTTATTTATATGTCATTTTTACTGTGCATATTTAAAATTTTTTTATACAACTGAATTTTTCGATCTTGTGGTTTCTGAATTTTAAGACACCTTGNGTTGTAGGTCCTTGTTTTTCATCACTTTGAATATTTCATGCCAATCTCTTCTGGCATGCAAAGTTACCGTAGAGAAATTGGCTGACAGTTTTATGGGGCTTTCTTGTAGGTAACTAACTGCTTTTCTCTTGCTGCTTTTAAGATTCTCTCTTTGTGTTAACCTTTGACATTTTAATGATGATGTGTCTTGCTGTGGGCTTATTTAGGTTGATCTTGTTTGGAACTCTCTGCACTTCCTTGGCTTGTATGTCTATTTCCTTCACCAGGTTAGGGAAGTTTTCCATCACTGTTTCCTCAAATAGGTTCTCAATTCCTTGCTCTCTCTCTTCTCCTTCTGGTACCTCTATGATGAGAATATTAGTATGCTTGCTGTTGTCCCAGAGGCCCATTAAACTCTCCTCTTGTTTTTGGATTCTTTTTTCTTTTTGCTATTCTGATTGGGTGTTTTCTGCTACCTTATCTTCTGAATTGCTTGTTTGATCCTTTGTTTCATCTAATCTGTTTATTCTTTCTAATGTATTCCTCATTTCCATTATTGTATTCTTCATTTCTGATTGGTTTAATGTTTTCTCTCTCCATTTTTATGTTTCCTATCTCTTTGTTGAAGTTCTCCTTGAGATCATTGAGTATCCTTATAACCAGTGTTTTGAACTCTTGAAGATTGCTTGCCTCCAATTTGGTTAGTTCTTTTTTTGTATCTTTTCTTCCATTTGGGACATGTTTCTTTTTCTCCCCATTTTGGCTGTCTCCCATTGTTTGTTTCTATATATTTGGTAAAGCTCCTAGATCTCCGTCTTAGTAGAGTTGCCTTATCTAGTAGGTGTCCTGTGGGACCCAATGGCAGAGTCTCTCTGGTCACCTGAGGTGGGTTCTCCAAGTGTGTCTCTTGTGTGGGTTGTGTGTGCCCTCCTGTGGGGAGTTGAGCATTGGTTGTTGATTGCATGTCAATGGAAGCGATGGCCCCTTGGTCTGATTGGTTGTGAGGACAGTGGAGAATCTATTGTACAGAGGCTGACTTTACAGAGCAGGATTCGCTTTAGCAGGGTTCTGGTGACTGCCTGTTCTCTCCTTTGGATGTGTCTTCTGCTGAGGCAGCCAGGTGCTGCTCCGGCTGTATCTGAAGCCAAATATCAGGAGTGCCAGCCCCAGGCTTCCTGATAGGGACCCTGCACCATAGACCAAGTTCAGCTGCAGCTTATGCCCTGCCTGGGGATGCCTGGCATGAGCCAGAAAGCAATCTCTAGATAGCTGCTACCTTGACTGGGCTTGGAGGTGCCTCAAGAGGCCAAGCCACAAACTGAGGCCAGCTGCCACTACTGCCCAGCTTGTGTCTGCTCAGCGAGAGGTACAGGACATGCTGAATCTATATACTGCTTGTTTCAGTTTTGTAACCTTTCAGAGATTTTAGGAAAGTCCATAGCATGAGCCAAGATCGACCATTTGTATGGAAAGCCACTGGAAGTGGCTTGGGTGTGCCCACAAGTTGCGTGATGCAAAGTCTCAGGGAATCACCAGGGTAGGGCAGATGAATGGTATTAGCCTGGTTGATGGAGACTCAGATATGTTGGACACCTCTGTCTGCACACTGGGAAAGGAGAGGGCTCAACAAAGAAACAATGGCTTTTGCGCAGCTCCTCCATCCAGGAGAAAGCTGCACCTCCAGCCCTCACCTGCAGCCAGACAACTCAGTTCTTCTCCATATCCTTTGCACCTTTAAGCTGCTGCACCAGCGCTGGAACTCAGAGTGAGTGACAGTGTAAGCCAGTAAGCCTGTGTGTGGAGTCTTTAAGAGGAACGCGTGGGAATGCAGCAGTCCTCCTTCTCACTCAGCAGTCCTCCTTCTCACTCAGCCACAATCTCCGTTGGTTTTCACAGCCAGATGTTGTGGGGACTTCCCTTGGCACTGAAATCCTGGACTGAGGAGTCTGGTGTGGAGCTGGGAATCCTTGCTTTTCTGGGGGGACCTCTGCAGTCAAGATATCTTTCTCAATTTTTAATGGTCACATGCAAGTGTGGTACGAGCCTGTTCCACATCTCTGCTTCTCCTATCAGTCTCGAGATAGCTTCTTTGTATGTCCTTGTTGTAGGACTTCTGTTCAGCTAAACTTCAAGCAAGTTTTAATGATGGATGTTCTGTAGTTTAGTTGCAATTTTGATGTGGTCATCAGAGGAGGCAAGCACAGTGTTTACGTACTTTGCCATTTTCACTGGAAATTTCTACGTGCCATTATTTTAAATTAAGAAAAGTTT
>NW_017732235.1:535638-537924 GCF_001890085.2 Hipposideros armiger
AAAAAAATAAAAAAATAAAATAAAATAAAGTGTATTGCTTTGGGATAGTAAAAAGTCAAGGCATATAGCCAACTATCGATTTTATCTGTAAAAGCTCCACAAAGCTAACTCTATCTTATTATTAAAATTAAAATAATATACTTCATGTTTTAAAAACACCATAATTTTCATTTTCTGGCAAAATCTATTTTTAAAAAGGATATTATGTTGTACAACTAAAAAAAGAAAGTGATTATCTGTATATTTAACTAGATCTGTGGATTCTTGGTGCCTTAGAGACTGCAGCAAATGAAATATTGCCATACAAAGTAGTGTAAATCTCGAGAAAATGCATATTTTTCTCTACTATAAAATGCTGGATAACATTATCTTGAACATACAACAGATTCTTAACTATTATTAGCTGATAGCATGAGGATATTATGGCCATATCGGAAGCAATAAAGATAGACAAATAGGGGGAAGAAACTCCTGTTGAAACTCTTGTGTTATATACATTTTACATCAATACAATGCCATGCCTACTTTAGTTCAGTTACTTTGGGTGAAATAAAAAGTAACTTCAGTTGTAGAAAAAAATATTTCAGTATAGCAAAAAAGCTAGTATTTTGGAAGAAAATAGGTTCTTTTGTGTTTTTTTTTTAATAATCATAGTTTTAGAAATAATGTAACTTCAATGCATTCAAACATATGGTATGCATTCAAACCATATTAGGGAAAATATTTTTTTTTATCATTGTGAAGGCTTATGACATTTTTTTAATTAAACTTTATTGGGGTGACAATTGTTAGTAAAGTTACATAGGTTTCAGGTGTACAGGGAAAAGATTTTAAAAAATACATTCGGTATATATTTCCCTCATGCTGTAAGGGAGGAAGGAATGTATCTGGGAAGAGGTAGAATGTGGGGTTCCACAAATCTGTAAAATTATATATTTTTTTAAAAAGAGATCTGAGCAAAATATGATAAAATATTGTGTTAATTTTATTGATACATCCACAGATAATTGTTTGGTATCTCAGTACGTTTCTGCAATTTAACAATGTTCATAGCTTTAAAACTTTTTAAATTGAAATACTTCCATGGTTTAGATGTTTGATTTTGTTTTTACACAGTCTAATTAATGAATTTCATGCACTTAAAGGAAATATTCTGCTACCTCAGTTATTAATAGAAAGGAAAAGCTAATAGTGATTCTGATAAAGTGTTAGTAGTGTATCTCATCTACAGAATTAGATATTTCACAGTGTTCAAATACTCACCAATTTCAGCGACAACAGTTTTTAAAGACTACTCTTATGTAACTGCTGAGGAAAAACCAGCCCTCAAATTTCTTAATGTGCCCAATATAAGCTGTTATAACGGTATAAAAATAAAAATAGCAACCAAGTAACCACACCTATTTATTCAATCCTGAAGCATCCTTGAGCCTTTTGCTTTTAAGACATTTCAACTCAGTTAAATGTCTTTTCTCTCCTAAATCTCTGTTTAATGAATCTTGTTAGGTAATGCCCTTAGTTTTTATGATAAAATTCTAGTAATATGTGAACCGCATTATAGCATCAAAACCTGTCATTTTTAAATAATAACCAAATAAAGAACAAATATAACGAAGAGTTCTATTTGAAATAGAAGAGCAACCATTAAAAAAGCACTTCATGTATCCGGAAGTCTAAGAAGGTTCATGTGGGGTCTACAGTTTTCCCCTCAGGTCCATTCATCTCCCTCTTGTTTTCACTGTCTGCCTCATCCCGCACAGCACAGGCGGTGATGATTGAGAGGGGACTGTACAGGGTTAAAGAAATACAAGAGACCAAGAGATTTAAGACACGAGGCCAGGGGCCTGCAGTTCTCTCTCTGGAACTGAGCGCCTAATCGGGCCAATGTGAAGCTTTTATTAAGAAACTTCAAAGGAGTAAAACTTCTTATTTTTTCTAAAGTCCTTGTGATAAGTGCCTTAAGGCAAGTTTCCATCAACCAGCCCCATTGTATTCCAACACACGCTGTGCCTTCACACTCCCATACACACAACCCCCAGGATGGTGCAGCTGCTGCTGCAGCCATGAACTAAGGGAGATAACCAACATCATTCCCCCGAGTCCCAGTTTTCCAGGAGGCTCCCTTGAGGAAGCTTTATCAATATCATTCCACTGGGTGTCAGTTTTCCGAGACACTCCCTCGTGACCTCGTTAGGTCAGGGGCTGGTGTGTGGGGGTAGTAGAGGATGAGGCTGTAAGGCAACAGGTGTCTCCAGAGTTGGGTTTGGAGTGGGGCAAAAATCCTGT
>NW_017732235.1:539134-549185 GCF_001890085.2 Hipposideros armiger
CTGCTGTCCTTTTGTTCTTCAGTCTAGTTGTGGAGGACGTCGCTTCACTGGCCCATGTTGGTATGATCATTGCGCTCTTTCCGGATGAGGCAGTCGTTCGCCAGCCGTTGGACAGCTGCTCACAGCAGCTCATGGCAGCTCACGCCTGCTGCCGGCCAGCCCCACTGCAGGCTATGCCGTCGCTGGCAACTCAAGGCAGCCCAGCTCCAGGTCGAGCTGTTGTTCACCATCTTAGCTGTAGAGGGTGCAGCATCACTAGCCCTCATGTGGGATCTGAACCGGGGCCCTGCTGCTCAGACCTGGTGTCCCAAGTCAACTCCTAACCAATGCGCCACTCGGCCAGCCCACTTCTAATACTTTTATGGTTTCATTTTTTACTTTACAGTTAATTTTAAGATCTAGCTGTAATTTATTTAGGTTAATTTTCCAATTAAAGAAAATGGATAAAGATGATTTCAATATCCTGTAATAGGTCAGATGCCCATGTTAAACATGTTATACATTCCCAGTTTATAATTATACATTCTTTAGTAATAATTAAGTTAATCTCTCTCTCACTGCACCCTTTCCACATACATACCAATTGCCTCTTAGTAATACTAATATTAGTAGTAGGACTAGAAGATGTAATTATTGTTATATCAGCTACTACTTATGCAGTGCTTACTTTTTATTAAATATTTTTGAGCACTTTACACATATTAATACTTAATTCTCACATCTCAATGAGGTAGTTACTAAGTTTGATTTTAAGTTTTGTGAAGAACAAATATTCTGTCTAATTTACTTCAGTAGTAGACTCTCAATAGATGGTCTTGAATAAATTAATCAATTACATCATGCAACATTTTTCATTAAAATAAAATATAATTGACATTTGTTATTGAAAATGCAGTTTCAAAATGTCAAATGGCCTTAATTACACACCCTGGCATAACATATTGCTTGCTTCTCTGACTGTTTTCAAAAGCAATATTTTAAGAACGTTTTAACAATTATGACAATTTTTATGGACATTGACAGAAATACAGGGTATATGTATGAGGAAAATATCAAGTTAAAATAATATTTCAGCATAAGCATACTTCGGTAGAGAGTGATATTAGATTACATGCTTAATAAACACAAATAAAATAAGTTAATAAAGTAATAACCTAAATATGGTTTAACATATGGATAAATATAGTTATCACATTATGAATTTTCTGAAAAAAATTAAATATATTTATTCTGTAATAAAACATTTGTTGCTTCAATTATGAATTATTTTGGGCCATTTTGGGGTGCACATAGATAGCATTTCTTTAAACAAAGACTATTAATATATGACTTTAATATATACTAATAAGCACTTGTAGAATAATTTTACTAATTTTCTCTTCCCTAAAATTGGAAGCAGTTTCATCGTACAGAAAATACACACATCTAGCTAAGTATCTATAGTTGATGTCATTTGTTTAGAGTCAGGTAGATGTTGCCTTCTAAATACATTGCTTTTAATGGTGGTATGTAAAAGGGAGTATAAAAATGTGATTATATGACAGTATGCTACACCTTTAGTTTAACTTCCAAGTACTTACATATTTTGATACTTCCCCTTTAATAAGGAAACTTTCCTATTGGAAATGTGTGATACACTCAAAATTCTAACACAACATTTAAACATAAAAGATTATTGTTCACATGAAGTTTATTTCTTCCCAATCCTCATCTTCATGGGAAGAGTAAGTCCTATACCACAGATGTTGACCTTGGTCATGTGAGTTGCTTTTGTCATTGTAGAATATATGCAAAAATGATAGATACTGGTTCTGAGTCAAGGCATTAGGAGGCCTTGAATGATTCTCTTGCTCTCTAGGACCATCTGACTTCATCAATGAGACAAACCTGCTTTAGGGAGCTTGGTGGTCCAAGAAGAGTAAGAGATATTTGGAGCTGACCTTAGTTTGACCCATAACTGGAGACAAGCCCAGTCAAGCCTAGATTAAATAAGCTGAAATCCAACCAATCTACAGATGCACAAGCAGGAAATAAATGCTTATTATTTTATGCCATTAAGATTTTCTGGACATAGCATGATTATGCAACAGCTAAATGAAACAAACAAACTATTATTTTTTCCTTGATATATTTTATATTGCAATTTTGCAAAGAGAATCTTTGATAGAAGTCAATATTAACAAAATCATAATATAATTTATTAAAAATGTCTAAGAAATAATGTATTTTACAATTTTACATTGAGTAAACTCAACAGTCTGTTTTTCTTTGTTCCTTAAGATACATGGGAAAAAACCAAGTTATTAGTATCTATAATAATTAACATTATGTATAGCTGCATATAACTAAAAATAGCAAAATAATAGGAGCTTAAAAGAGATAGATGTTTATTTCTCTCTCACAAAGAATCAGTTCAGAAACCAGCAGTCCAGTGCTGACATGTCCTCCACAGTACCATAAGAAAACTAAGATTATAGCTTTTTTTTCTCTATCAGAGAGCATGACTGTCATGGCTGTGGTTACCTAACGGTCTAAGTTAATTGCTAGCACTTGTGTCATCACACATGAATCACAAACCAGAATAAAGAGTAAAGACAAAATATTTAAAAAATGAAAATCCTGAAAAAAATAAATACCCTTCCTAGCTGATTAGACAGTCTTCACTAGCCTCTCCAGAAGCACCATGCAGAAACTGTACTTACATCTCATTGGCCAGGATTGGGTCACATGACCACATCTTGTTTAAAGGGAGGCTCAGAAATGCAGCACAACTGAAAACTGGATTCTCTTGCTAAAGATCAAAGGGCCTGGAAATGGGTCAGGATGTAGCAATTCCAGTGACATGCCCCTATTTATTCACTAAGAAAAGTTATTGTAGCTCATTGACTATGAAAATCACTAAAAATAATACTTTATATTTCAGGAAAATTCAAAATCTAAATTTTCTAAGACTCAGAAAAAATGTACACAGCATTAGAAATTACATTTAAACTGTGTTTGAATATGTTTTATATAACATTCCCATGTTCTTAACCCTGATAAAAAGAGCTTGGTTCTTTATTGTTTTTGTTTTTCACATCAGCCTAGTTTGATGTATTTGAATGAATGAATGAACGTAATATACGATGTTGTGCAGTGTTTTCCATGAAAAGAGAATATTATTGACATTTTTATCCAAAATGCAGTAAGAGATGCTAATCTCTATTTACACATTTGTGTAAGCATTGTTTGTTTTTCTTACTGATTTTTTTCTAGCCCTATAATTAGATAACACTTTGGTGATCACAACTTTTTATCATTGTCAATAATTGAATTAAACCCATAGTATATCTATACATTTAAATTTTCATATCATTACTTTCTATTATATAAAGTGCATAAAAATATGTTGACCTGAAACTTCTCCCTATGAGTGTCAAATTGATTGCCCAAATAGATAACTATTTAAGTGATATCAAGGTAAACTAGTCTAACAAAACTAAGAAAATATTTATGGTGACATTATAGATTTCAACTAAGTTAAAATGAATAATTCATCAAAGTACACAGTGCTCAATAATGTTAGCTATTATTATAAATAATATTACAAAAGGGTAATCACTCAGATAATTTGAGCAAGAGAATAAGATTGAATTAATGGAATAACTTGGAAATATTGCAAGTTTGGGTTTAAATCACCCCAAGTGAGTTACAGGCGTACGTTGGAGATAGTGTGGATTTGGTTCCAGGCAACCGTAATAAAGTGAGCATTGCAATAAAGCAAGTTGTAATATTTTTGCTGGGGGAGGGTCTTACCTCCCATTTTTAAAAAACTCAATACCTGTGAAGTACAATAAAGTGAAGCACAATAAAACAAGATATTTCTGTACCTTGGGGCAAAAAGGATGAGTAGGAATCATAATTCACTAGAAGGAGTTTAGTTACAAGGCTTTTAGAGGAGGTTATTGACAAGATGTGGAAGGGTCAGGTGCATTTATAGGATCAAAATACAAAACTATTAGTAATAAATCCAGAACATAGCAGTAGTAAAATATATTTTGGATGTAAAACAGTAACCACGTTATTCATAAGAATAATTGAAGGAAGTAATTATGATCCCCTTATATCAGAAAAATACCAAGATGAAATGCCAACATCAAAATCCTGAATAGTAATCTATTTGCACATCCTGGAAAAACTAACAATGAAGAAAGATGCTGACTGATCTGCTTAATTCCAATGTATTAGAATTGAAATCTATAATGAATTAGTCTTTAGGTTGAGGTGTCCTTCCACCTGCTGATCCAAGCATGACAAGAAAATAATTAGACTGTGCTATTTCCAAACTTGATGGGAAACCAGTCTCTCTTCCTCAGTAATTTATCATTACCTGCTAAAGAGTGATTACTTTTAGTGTTATACACAGTCTCTTGGGTGGTTTTCAATGTTGTTGTTTTGTTTTAATAGATGAAAATAATAAGTGCATGGTTGGGAGGATATGCCAGTAATCACGCAAATTCTTTCCTGAGGCGATATTGAAATACTCTGTCACTTCATGATTTATATAACAGTTATGAGCGAAGAACTCAGCACAATCAGAGCATACATTCGCTGGAGTGATGGAATGAAACTGAAAAACAGAGTCTGCATTCTCTTAAACTTTTAGGACTCAAAAAATCAAAAGCTTTTTGTATGACTAACCCTTCTCCTAAAGATGGATTTATAATTATCTTAGTCTATCACCCATTGCTATGTAATTCAGTTCGCCATAATTAGGCCTCCCTAGTGTAAAAATCCCTTGTCCGTTTTCTAAGGGAATGTGAATAAAGTGCACATCTGTCAGAAAAAAAACTTATGAAAGCAGCACATTTAATATAATAATAGGAAATGGAGAATAGTGATTAATATGAAGAAGGTAGCCTTGAAATTATATAATATTGGGTTTCTACATCATTGCTTGCTTCTTACCAGCCATATGAACTGGGAAAGTTTATCAATTCTTTAAATTTCAGTAGCCTTGACTGAGGAAATAAGGATAATAATACTAAACTCATTGGATTTTTATAAGAACAAAATAAAACATAATGTATAAAATCTTTAGGACAATATTTGGCAATAGTGATACTCAAAATGTTGGTAGCTATTATTTTAGATTTTTCTTAGTAAGCAAAAATACTTTAGTTGAGTATTTCATCTACCATCCCAAACTGTAATTCCATGAACTGAGGAAAATGAATCAAAGCACTTTTAAAAGATCAGCCTTTCTGATATCTGGTGATTGAATTAAGGAACATACTATACAGAAGTCAACATTTAGGCATTTTGATGGCTGGCATCACAATGAATTGGAGAGGGACTGATTTAGTATGATTTATACTAAAATCACAGAAGTGGTTATATAAACTTAATCTTTTTTTATTAATTTCTTAATTCCTATGTAAAGAACACTGTAATCATCAGATTTGTTTCTAGAAATTTATAGTATTCAAATATAAATGTAGTGTAACTACATTTTATTTTTTTAATATAAATATTATATTAAATATTAAGCTTCTTAAAAGAAGCTTACACTATATTTTTTAACAGAGTTGTTACTAGTATCTTGAAAATTCATATTTCCCATAATGTTACCATTTCCCCATAGGTAGAAGTAGGTTATTCTATCATCAAAGTGACAAGTTTTCTCAGCCAGAATCACCCATATTCAGTTTAATAACATATGTACTTATATAAGTTTAGATAGGAACTTTTTCAAATGCTCAAATTCTGTTCTCTCTCTTTTTTTTTAAGATTTTATTGGGAATTTGAGGGAGGGGAATAGCGTTAGGGAATCAGGGAAAGGAAAGACAAGTTGCTGTCCTTTTGTTCTTCAGTCTAGTGGAGGATGTCACTTCACTGGCCCATGTTGGTGTTAACATTGCCCTCTTCCCGGGTGAGGCAGTTGCTTGCAGGCCATTGGATGGCCACTCACGGCAGCTCATGAAAGTTCACGCCAGCGGCTGGCCAGCCCCACTGCAGCCCTGCTGCAGCCTATGCCATCGCCAATGACTCACAACAGCTCAGCTCCAGGTCGAGCTGTTGTTCACTATCTTATCTGTAGAGGGCTCAGCATCACTGGCCCTCATGTGGGATCTGAACCGGGGCCCTGCTGCTCAGAGCTGGCGTCCCAAACCAACTCTTAACCAACGTGCCACTTAGCCAACCCCTGTTCTCTTTTTAAACCTTAAAATATGTTGTTATAATTATAGTATAAAATAAATGCCTCATTATAAAAAATGTTCAGTAATCAAGGAATGCTTTGGGTGATGAAATTGTAGTTATTGGAACTTTATGTATGATCTATGACTTAAACAAAAAAATAAATTATTCTCTATAAACTGAAAAAGATCTTTTAATTATCACATCAAAATTTATCTAAACTTTACCACCCTGTCCATTACACATTAAATCGCTTAAACTCGACCAAATCATGAGTCTAAACTATGTTATTCCATATAATTTACAAATTCATGATTACAACTCATCATTAAAGTTGTTACTAAGCAACTCCATAAATAAAACAAGTTTTATATTCACATAACTAAGATAAATGTATTCTGCAAAGTTACAAAAGTGTTTTCTTGAGCATTCCTTAAGTTTTAGCAGTTACCTTTCCAATGCCACGTATGTCATGAGGATCTAAAATATTCATACAAGGAACAGGAAAAGAAAGCTAGCAAGACTCATTGAACACTCAATTGGCTCTATATGTCTTCTGAGATACTGGATTTACTTTTACTCTTCACTTTTTCCAAATATTTTTATTTTAGAAACAATAATTCTGCACATTTTACTAGAATAGGTAAAAATGCAGTAATTTGGATAAAATTTAAAGTTATTATGTAGCTACCTCATTGAATAGTTGGGATTAAATTAAATAATAACTAAAATGCTGTAACAGATTCTAGTACATAGTAGTCACTCAATAAATATTACCTATATTTAAAATATTCTCATGTAACTCTTCTAATATATTTTAAACAGTCACATTGGGAGTGTAAAATTAAGTCAATAAAAAATATGTACTAAATAGTTAAGATTGGATATAATATTAGTTCTTGTTTTCAACCCCTTCACTTAATGTTTAGTTATTGTATAAACATTAAATTTTTTCAGGGAGCTAAAGAAACTCCTTTTATACAAAGTTCTGTTTTAACATTTGTCTTAATTTTTATGAACTATCATTTTTAACTTTAAGCCATAGCACTCTTAAATATTTAGGAAGTTTCAGCCTGTATTTTTCTTCTACGTTTATTATTTCTATTTCTATAATCACTAAGCAAAAATATTTCATTTGGTTATAATGAAAACTGTATGTGCCTAAAGTTATGTCTCATTTTTAAACCATTCTTGAAATATATTTGTGAGGACTTTCATTTTTATTTTATTGATTTTTATTTTTTTAGCTGAGCTATCCTGCCACCTGTTGGCAGTGCAACGGCAGCTCAGCTCAGGCCGGGAATCAAATTGGCAACCCTGTTGCTCAGAGCTCGCAGGTCTTTCATTTTTATACCAGTGATATTTACCAGCAAACTCCGCCTGCATGTCCAGTTCATATGCCTCCAGACAGCAGTGATTTACTGAGGTAGGCAATGAAAGGAAACTTCCTAAACTTCATGAAAATCTTAGAGATCCGCTAATGCTGTGGATCCAGTCAGTGCTGTCTTTACCTAAGGGCTGTAATGATATTTTGTTTTGTTTTGTAATCAGGTAACTATTACGATTAGAAATATAAATTAGAAAAATTACAGGAAATAACATTCAAGATATTCAAATCTAAATGCAGACTATTAGCATTCTATGTAAGTTAAAACCTTTGATTCCAAAAGGCAGTTGGGAAATTGAAATATACGTTTTTTTAAATTTTTGTAATTTTTTTTATCAGCTGCTCTATCATTACTTAAAATTACAGCAGAGGAGGCTAAAGTTTATGGCCCAAGAATGTGAGGACAAATTCGCAAAAACACACTTAGCACAAAACTAAAAGGAGGGCAAGTAAGCTTTGAATAGATTTTTATCAAATCTAAGCAAAAATGGTAGCCTTGAAAACCTAGTCTTTAAAACGAATGGGAGTTTTCGGGAGCGGGAGTGGGCAGGAGGTGCTTGAGGGAAAAGTGTTGAGTTACTAAAGCCTTTATGTCGGGAATAAAAACGTTGGGAAAAATTCCAATGCACATACACAGAGTTGCCAGGCATGAGAATTAGTTTTCTAAAAGTGAGAGAGAAGAGCAATAGAGTTAGTCCTAGAAATTCCCTGAGAAAGACACCTACAACCTGCTTGAGTAGGAACGACTCACTTCCCAGCCCATAGCTCAGAAAGATACAAAACTTCCTGGAAACAGTGGTGGCAGAGGAAGCAGCATGGCTGAGTCAGATTTTCGGGACTGGGGCCTGGCTTGTCTCTTGCTTCCCTATGGTGCCGGGGAAGCAATCGGGATTCACCAACCCCCTAAGAGAGGACAGAGACCATGCTGTTGCACCCAAAGAACCTATGATTTCCCTAAGAAAGGGACAGACAGAATCGAAATTGAACAAAGGCCAAGCCAGTCCCAAAGACAAACAAAGGATGCTAGCACAGGACAAGAAAGGCCAGAAGAGGTTGACTATGTCTGAGAGAAAGTCAGTAGGGAGTAGATAATCTAAGCACTAGGCATCCCCTCCACCATCTTGACGAGAGCACTCAGCTGGGGAACGGGCATTAAGTACTTCCCCAGGTAGTACCCAGTACTCGAAGTGATTGGGTTTCAAACCCGTTTATTAAGTTCAAATCTTAAACACACTGACTTTAACTTGAATTGGCAAAAACTAGTTTTCCATCATCAGAAATGAGGTACGTGAAAATCAATTTTAGAAAAATAAAGAATATTGCATTTTTAGGAGAAGCAAATTAGTCATTATGAAAGTCACCCTTTCTCTAATTGCTACTGAGTATAAATAGCTCTCGACTAATACCCCTCAGTTTCATTCTGTAACATTATTCTGAGCCTCACCTTTCGGAATCAGTTTCCAGGTATTGTATACATTTCAAGTTATGAATCTTTAACTTTTTAATAGTTTTTTTAAAGTAAGTACCCCAACTATTAGCTCAGATCCATATTAGGTAGCACTTAATATATTGCTTATGGATAAGTCTGAAATTAAAATATACCTAAATACATACATCCCCTTATATTCCATTATGAGGATATATTTTCAAGTCAAAAGATTTTAGTGTCACGATGGCTGTTACTGAATTTTACCAAAATATATTACAACAAAATGCACAGTCGTTTGAGCTAAAAGATAGCACTGCTGTAGTTGCTCGATTCTAAGATATCTCCCCACTGCACCTTTTTAATATTCCATATTTAGAATGTATTATGTGCTAGTTATTAAAATAAGCTTGCCAACATTTAGGTAATAAACTTATTTAGCAGATATTATTGTCTATCCATATACCAACTCTGCTCGGTGTAGATTTCTGTCAATCTAAGTGTCACCACAGTTGCATTATTTGCATTCTTTGAATTCTGATTTAAACATGGATCACTAAATGCTTTATTAAAAAAAACTTGTAATATTGCAATATGACTACTTTGAGAGAGAGAGACAAAAGATTATGTACTTGACAATGACCTATGATGTTTGTGACAGTGGAAATGCAATGAAAAGCAATAGATGTTGCCGTCATCCCTCAGGAAATAGGACAAACTTTTCAAAATTAGTAGATGTTGATGTAATCTATTGAAAGATTAGTCATAAGTCAATCTGTCCAAAGCTTCAGGCTAGCTTTCAAGAAAATTTGTTTAACTTTCACTTAGACATAATTCAATTAACAAAAATACTACAAGCTTCCAAAGAGAAATGGGAAACAAAAACAATTAAACATCTTTAGATCTAAAAAGTATACTGTCACTTCTAAAAGCATTAATATCATGAGCAAAGTAGGAAAAACAAAATATTTTCAGAGGGGTTGAAATAGTGACTCATTCAGAAAAATGCAAACTGAATGTGCTCCAAGTAAGACTCAAGTTTGTAGCAATGAAAGAAGAAA
>NW_017732235.1:552994-555696 GCF_001890085.2 Hipposideros armiger
ATGGGAATAGTATTGTGGTTTTAATTTCCATTTATTTGATGCGTGTTGAGGCTGAGCCTTTTCTCTAATTGGTTATGTGGGTTCCCTCATCTATGAAATTCCAGTTTCTATTAGGCTCACTTTGCTATTGAATACTTTTTTCTTATTTAGTTACAGGAGTCTTAATATTGTCTAGTTAGCTGTACATGTTCTAAATATCTTCTTCAAAACTCTGCTTTTCTCTGTTTAATAGGGAATACTACTGAGAAGAAAATATTATACCAAAATTTTAAATTTAATACTTATTTCAAATTTAAGTGTTCCTCTATTGTTTAAGCAAGCAATATCTTACTTGAAATCATAATGACATTCTTCTGTATTTTTTCTGAATGGTTTAACTTTTGTTAGCTCAGCAGTATTTGGTGCTCCTGAGACTGTCTATTCTGTATAAGATGTGAGATAGGGATCAAGTTTATGTTTTTTCCATAATCCATTAAATGGTATATCTTTTCCAGTCTTCTATGTGAACAACTTCATATATTTGTGTGTGTGTGTGTGTGTGTATGCTTATGTGCATATAAGAATGGATGGATGTGTATTAAATTACCAGGTAAAAATGTAAAGCAAAATGGAAACTTAAATTAATAAATGGAATATCCCACCCAAATTGCTTTTGCCTTCACCTATTTACCAACCTAGACAAACTTAAACTTTGATTCTTATCGTTTGGCAGTTCTGAGGCAAACAAGAATGAAAAGCCAAGGCCTTCTCAAAGCAAAGGATCATCTCCACTTTAATCCATGACATCAAAGGGTTTCATAATCGATGTATAAGTGAACTACACTGTTGATCCCTTATGAGTATGTCAGAAGTAAAGGTGCATCTCCCAGGGGACATATCTTTGTCCTAGGCCCCAAAGAGCCCCCAGTAGTAGTATTTTTAGTCACATGATCAACACAGAGTTAAAAATTACCAAGTAAATACAAAAAGAATAACTAGGAACAAAGATGCCATCGACTTCAGATATACTAAGTATTAGATACATATTATAAGGTAACCATACTTACAATACATATATAAAAAAGGAAACTGAAAATGTACGCAAAGAACAGGAAATTATAAAACTGGCACAACAGATTTTTTAAAAGACTATTCTTTAGGGTAGTTTTAGGTTCATAACAATAATAAGCAGGAGATACAATGATTTCCCACATANGCAGTTATGGTTTGGGTCCTACGTTCTCTGAGGGTTTATGGTATTACTTTCAAACAGTGAGCTAATATTGCATTTTCTTTTGTGTATGTGCAAAACTTGTATTTAGTTTTCTCATTTTTACATTTTGCACAGCTCACTGAGATACAATATGAGGTATTTAATTGTTTATTCCTCAACTGCTAAAGTATATATTTTCATTAAAGCTTTAAATTAAAGACTTGGAATCAAAGTCCATGCTGTTTTAATACACATATGAAATTCTGTACTTCAGAGTTTATAATAAGTACCATCACATCAGTGTATCTGCTCACTAAAATTACTTGAGTAGAGCATCTCATTATAACAACAAAGTATGCACAGTCTCCCTTGGGATGTACTACAAATATTGAGTGGTAGTGAACTTACATTAACATTCAGAAAAGTACACCTTGATTAAACTTGTGTGTCTTTAGATAATAGTAAAACACCAAATTATTCTGTATATAGTTTTGTGAATTTAAACTACTTATATCTCTTATGAAATAACAGTACTTTGCCTTTAGTTCATACATCTAATTTAAAAATCTGAAAACAGTGAAAGAAATGATCATTTGCATTATATTATCTTATAGAATCTTTAGCCTCCAAAACTGATAGAAACATAGTAGTATCTAGCGTCAACCATGCATAGTAAAGTACTTTCTTTGCAATTGGGTTTTATGTCGATTTTTACCAGTGTTTTTATATTCAGTGATTGTGTGCAGTTACGAGTTAAATTTCCTGCTGCACTTCTTGGAGGCCAGTTAAATATACACTGTGCTGGAATTTAATCCCATCACATCTTTATCAAGTTAATGACCAGGCACTGTAAGTAAAACAATTTATAAGAAATTGTTTCTCCCTTATAACCTACATGCAAAAAAAAAAAAAGTTCTATAAGTGTATTATAACTAAATAGTCTGGTAAAAAAATTAAGGGAGAGATTAATTCTAAGGAAGCAAAGTAGGAAGCGATGCTAGAAAAAGTAATTTGGGGTGTAACCAACTTTTGCAGCTGCTACTCTCAAATTATCCAACCTTGGGTGAGTCGCACTAACTTCCCTCTGCCCCAGTTTCCTCATTTATAAAATAGGGCTAGTTCCTACCCTACTAGAGGGCATGGCAGATTAAATGTAGTTAACACAGAGCCTGGCACATAATAAGGACTTATATTTGCCATGGGGGTTTCTTGTTTTTGTCTTGATCTATGACTGAAGGTACAAGTTAAGGCATGTCAATGCTGAGGTGTTAGAAGCCACTACCACTAATAAGGTTGTCTAGCAAGACAGATTTGTGTCTCCCCAAAGGTAGCCCCTAAATCACCTGCATCTAAATGGCCTTGTAAAGGAGAAGGTACTTTTTAAAAATTATATTTGTAAACAAATTGAAAAATTATATTTCTAAGCCCTCATTAAAGCGGAACTACTGTTGGTTAAGACTTTTTTCATTTATGCCTAAATAGAAGAGCCATTAGTACAGAGTATCAGAAC
>NW_017732235.1:562225-564537 GCF_001890085.2 Hipposideros armiger
TCAACTCAATTGTTCTTATAAAAAAACTGAAATGAAAAATAAATCTGGAAAATAGACACATAGTTTCAATTGTCTTTAATTATCTTTACATTCTTAGGCATACTTATTGAAACCATAAACATTTTAAGTGAAAATACTAATTTTATATAAATTAGATTTGGATAAAGTATACTTTAATGATATACAGGCATTTATAAGAAATTAGACATGCAAGATCAATTGAAAGAAGAAAAATAAAGTCACCACAATATTCCCTTCTCTATGTTATTTATTTCATAGCTTACAATAGAAAGTGCAGAATCAGAAAAAAAAATTAATGTTAATAGGTAGATAGATGATGTATTACAGAATTGTACACTTGAAACCTATGTAACTTTACTAACCAGTCTCCCCCAATAAACTTTAATTAGAAAAAAAAGTTAATCGGAATGATCTGTTTTCTATATGTAGAAATAGCAAAAATAATCTAGTAACTAATTCACTTTGTTAAAAATTGATCTCAATGTACTAATATAACAATTATACACAAACATACGCATTATTGACTATTGTCATATCTTACTAGCAATGACCAAGTTTAACAAAGTAGTTAATGGCAAATGCTGGGAATTAACAACACAGTAGACAAATGTCTACAGGTTGAAACAACTGTCCATTGTAAACTTGTTTTCCTCCATCCAGAATGGAATTTTCCCTCAGAATGGTAAATGTCTAATCAACATATGCAGATACCATTTTGTCTCTTAGGTTAGATATATTTTTGTTGTTTCAGTAAAACATACATTACTCATTCCTGTAGAAATCAATTGGCACTTGTGTTGCAAACACAGCTAGCTTTTAAAATAAATATTTCTTCTGGTGCACAAACCTGCAAATATGTTGTTCAATGTTTGAAAACTCTGTGTGTGTGTGTGTGTGTGTGTGTGTGTGTGTGTGTGTGTGTGTGTGTAATTAAACAAAGTAGCACTAAAGAGGCTATTTGTTTTAGGATACATATAATGACATGATATGAAGATTGCTTTATTTTCAGATGCCATGTCATTTTCACCAGAAGCAAATAGCAGACAACAGCCAAAAAACAATTGTGCTCTTTGTTAAATAATTGCTTTCTTTCCTAAAAGATCTAGATTTTATGTTGGCCTACTGCCAGCCTCAGTTTGATTTCTGGGTTTTGTTTAACNTGAAGCATCTTTGCTGTTAAAATCTGTGGCTCATTGTTTAATTGCATTTTTTTAGAGATCTTTATATATATATATATATATATATATATATATATATATATATATATATATATATATATATATATATTGAATAGTCCTTTATCAGTGTGTCTTGTAAATATTTTCTCCCAGAATGTGGCATGTCTTTTCAGTCTCTTGATAATGTCTTTGGTAGAGTAGAAATTTTTAAATTAAAGAAGTCCAGTATATTAGTTTATCTCTTTCATGGATTGTGCTTTTGGTTTTGTATCTAAAAAGTCATTGCCAAACCAAGGTCTTCTAGAATTTCTCCAGTTATCTTCTAAGACTTTTGTAGTTTTGTGTTTTCCATTTAGGTCTGGGATCCATTTTTAATTAAATGTTGTGAAGGAAGTAATATCTGTATCTAGGTTCAATATTTTGCATGCGGATGCCCAGTGTTCCAGCACAATTTGCTGAAAAGACTGTCTTTGCTCCATTTTACTGTCTTTGCCAAAGATCAGTTGACTATAAATATGTTAAGTAAGAAGTAAACTTATATCACTCCAGTCTCCAGATTGTGACTTCAGTAGAGACTATTGTTTTATATCTCTTGACTCTTAATATTAGATGACATATTAAATCTGTTTATGTAGCCAAACTATTATGCGATAATTTGGTGATTATCTTCAAACATCTGAAAAATTTGTTAGTCATTATAGAAACTTGAATGTTAAGAAAAGGTATTCATAAAAGTACTTTCTTATTTAATAAAACTTCAGAATGCTTTTTTTTCCACTTTTTTAGAACACAATAAGTACCTCTAAATAAAATACTGGGAACATTATTACATAATTATTTTGATTTCAGGCTGGACAGCAGCGTTGGTGGGAACAAGAGATTAAAATAAATGGAAATATTCAAAAAGGAGAATTAATTACATATAATTTGACTGAGCTAATTAAACCAGAGGCATATGAAGTCCGACTAACTCCTCTCACCAAATTTGGTGAAGGAGATTCAACAATTCGTGTCATCAAATATAGTGGTAAGTAGCCTTTTATTTAATAGTTTTCATTTGGACATTACACTATCTGGAATATGTAGGTTGCAGCTATCTACCAAATTTAGACA
>NW_017732235.1:568617-569543 GCF_001890085.2 Hipposideros armiger
AGATTGCTAATGTTCAAAATATCTACGTGTGTGTGTGTTTGTATATCACTGATAGTTTAGCTTTATAAACTACATGCATTTAATATTTCTTTACTATTTAAATGTTCTAGTTGAGCAAAAATAGAAACTAGTATAAAACTGAAAAAAAATAGAAGTTGATCAAAACTTTTAAAAATAAAAACAATAGAAATTAGATACATTATTTTTTAAGGTTTATTGGGATGACATTGATTAATAAAATTTTATAAGTTTTAAGTGTACAATTCTATAATACATCATGTATGTATTGCATTGGAGGCTCACCATCCAAAGTCAAATCTCCTTTCATCACCATATATTTGACCTCTTTTACCCTTTTCTATCCCCTCCACCCCCCTTTCCACCTGATATATTATTTTAATGTATACTAAACAAGTCAATATTTTATAAGTTAAAATTCACAGAATTTTTTAGTTAAAATTTATAATAATCATGACTAGCTTCAGAATTGTCAAACTATTTTTAGGATTGAAGAATCAGCTCAATATATTTCATATTTGTTTCATTTGTTCAGTGAAATATTATTCTTTTTTATTGTTGATTATCAAAGTGTGACTTAAAAAGATAACACTGTTTTTCTCAGTTGTAAGTCTCCATTCTGTTTAGCATTAACTATATTTTTCTATTTAAGAGAGAAACAGTGAATACTGTCAAAAGTAAAAAAATAAAGTGAAATTATTAAAAACTTACTAGAGTTGCTTTTTCATATGGAATCACTTTTCTTCACTCTCATCATTCAGTATATAGGGCATGATATGGTCAATTTTTATTAAAAAATAACATATAATGTAGAGTAGAATATTCATAGAAGTTCAAGAATGTAAAAGCACAAGAATCACTACATATCTTTTTCTTGAATGTAGTCTTTTTAATATATGTTTGTAAAG
>NW_017732235.1:575299-578283 GCF_001890085.2 Hipposideros armiger
CCCACTAGTTTGACAGACTAGTACTTTTACCTGAGAGCTTCTTAATTGCTATAATATTTTTAATTTTCAAGGAATACTTTACATATGATAAAATTCAGCTTTTTTGTGTGTGGACTTCTTTAAAAAGTGTGACCAATTTATACAGCCATGTAACCATCACCACAAAGTTCCATTGCCCCTAAAATTTCTTTGTGCTGCTTTGTAGTTAAACCTCCTAGAACCCCAGCCCCAAACAAACTTGTTTACTGTTACTATAATTTTGCTGTATTTCAATAAGTTATAATATACTTACTGTTTATTCTACATTTATTTTTTTTTAAGATTTTTATTGGGGAATTGGGGGAAGGGAAACAGACAAGTTGCCGTCATTTTGTTCTTCAGTCTAGTTTTGGAGGACCTTGCTTCACTGGCCCAAGTTGGCACCATCATTGCACTCTTCCCGGGCGAGGCAGATCAGCCGCTGGCTTCTCACTGCGGTTGCTGACCGCTCACGATGGCTGCTGGCTACATACACGGTAGCCCATGGCAACCCACTGCAGCAGGGGTTGCAGCCTACACCTTAGCCGGAAACACACGGCAGCCCAGCTCCAGGTTGAGCTGTTGTTCAGCATCTTAGCTGTAGAGGGCAGTGTCTCTGGCCCTCATATGTGGGATCTGAACCGGGGTCCTCTGGCGTCCCAAGCCAGCTCTTAACCAATGCACCACTTGGCGGGCCCCTATTCTACATATTTTATTAAAACATGCCTTCTCAATAATTATATTGTTAATGAAATTGTAGAGAAAGTGAAAATTAAGCAGCTGAAGAAAAAATGAAATTAAAAACATTAAAGGCTTCTGTTATAATTCTAAGTTATTTCTTAAACTGAAGAAAATGCTACCAAGTCTTACTTCTTATATGGTATTTATTATGTGTAATGGATTCTTATCATACCATTTAGCAATATTTCTTCCCCCCAAAATTATTGTCTTTATAATAAAGTTTTAAAATATTTGAATGTTTGTTGACAGGATTATAAATTATAGTTTGTGTGAAATATCTTAATAGAAAAAAATAATTATGAGACTATATTGGAGTATATATTATATTTAATGACATTAAATGTGATATGAGACTCTATATATTGTCAACATATCAACCTAATCTTTAATGTTCTTCTGCATTTTATAAACTTAGAGAGTCCTTAAGTGGATTTATCCTAAATATCAACTTCCAAAGTATCTAATAGAGTAATTCCATGAAATTTTGTCATAGCCTCATTCTTCATTAGACTCAAACGCCTTATTTATTAAATTTAAAAGAGGAAGGCCTTCTATTTATTGTTTTTAAAAAAATCTGTAGATTGAGATTTTTAATTGAAAGGGAAGATAGTTAGTTGTCAAGAGAACGATATTCCGCAGGCTCTNTATTTTGTGTCTAGGAATATATTTTTCTTGGCTAATAAAAGAATGAAGACCCCTTTGCACTATTTCTCCCATCCATCCAACATTCTCTATGACCTATATACTTAGGGAAGAAAATGTCCAAGTCTTTTTTCTTACATTATTGTATTTCCTTTCCTACAATGCCTTTTGCTGACTGTATAACAAAGACAAAACTACATAACCTCTTTTTTTTTACTGTATTTTCTGCCAAAGATCTACTTTTACTTCGTTTCTGCATATCCAAATTATAATACTGAGCATTTTTATAGATCTTTATTGTTTATATATTGCCTTCATGCATTAAAGTTCATTTATTCATTACAGTGACACTTTATGCGGACATTATTATGAACCTTTTGAGGTTCACTTTTTTATAGGCTTTAGCACAAATACTTTAGCGTTCCTCCACTTTTTGATTTCCTGTAACAATTTATCTTCATCTATGTGGTAAGCTGTTTGTTTGTTTTTCTCATCTCCTCCAGTGGATTATAAAATACTTGAGCTAAATCTGTTTCTAATTTCATTCTATATCTTACTATCTTTGTGTCCATCACTGCATTTCATATTTAGCAGATATTCAATGATCATTTGTTAAAACAACAAATACATGACTGTTTTAGGATGAATTAATTGCATAAATCAGGTTCTCCCTGACTTCAAGCTAGGGCACTATTGCTAGTTAATTACTATATTGATTATAATTCCTTTCAAGGTAAGATCTTTGACTGCACATTAAGTAGGAATGTTTAAAAAGAGTTGACACAGGAAGATTAAAACTAGATACAGGAAAAAGCTTACAAATATTTCATTTAAGGAAAAATTTTTGAACAGCTTCTACCTACTGAACAAAAGGTGTATGTAAATATATAGTAGAGAAGGTGTTTGCTAACAGGTCACTTGAATGCAATACAACAAGTACCATTAATTCTATTGCAAATGAGAAAGTTTTACAGAAGAGATATTTGAACTGGGGCTTGAGTTGAGTAGAGCTTCCTTGGGTGAAGGTGAGGAAAGACAGGCGTATCACTGAAATGAAGGTCAGATTGAGATAATAACTGAGCAAAAGCTCAGTGTGTCTGAAGTCTGATGTTCAAAAGTTACAGAAGCCAGAAGCCTGCTTCACAGATAGAAAATTTAGAACCTGAATGCTCCCTTTAAAAGCTTGGCTCTTTTAGGTCATAGTTACCAATCTCTCTTCTTCAGCAAGCATTTACTTGTAGTCAAACAATGGATTGGGTTTTTCGGTTTTAAAATATTAAACTCTGTACATAACTCTGTACACCAATGATTTCCCTTGGCTGAGACTCTGGGATTTTTTTTAATGAATATTCAATACGTAGAAGATGAGACTTGTTTAGAATAATGACAGTTTAGGGAATGTTACACAACAATTTCTCTAAGTTATCAAGAGTAATTATTTTTATGTTATTGACAGTTACATGCATTTTCCCTTATTAATTGATTTATTTAACCCTGTTCTTGTCTTCAGGTCCTAAACACTTATAAGAAAAATGTTTTATCAAACAAAGCTGTTCATTATACATACAAGCTTTTAATAAACT
>NW_017732235.1:579926-630463 GCF_001890085.2 Hipposideros armiger
GAGCTCTTAACCAACTGAGCCACTCGGCCGGCCCTGCTTCCTGATTTTAATATGTATTATAAAGCTATTCAAAGGCGTATGGCACTGGTGTAAACTACACCAGTGTATATAGATCAATATATTGGTGTATTTAGATCAATAGAACAGAATAGAGATACCAGAAATAAATCCATGAATTTACGGTAAATTGATTTTCAATGAGGGTGCAAAGACCACACAATGGAGAAAGGATAGTCTTTTCAATTAACCATTGTACACTGTTGATGGGAATGTAAATTGTTACAGCCATTCAAGAAAACAGTATGGAGGCTTCTCAAAAAATTAAAACTAGAACTACCATATGATCCATCAATCCTACTTCTGGTTATAAATCCAAAGGAAATGCATTCTCAATCTTGAAGAGGTATCTGCAATGCCAAGTTCATTGAAGCAGTGTTCACAAAAGCCGAGATGTTAAAACAACCTGAATGTCCATCGAAGGATGAATGGATAAAGAATATGCAGTGTACTTGTATACATACAAAGGGATATTAGTCATCTTTAAAAAAAGGAGTTTATCCTGCCACTTGAAACAACATGGATGAACCTGGTTCATTATGCCTAATGAAATAACAGGCACAGAAGGACAACTATGGCATGATCTCACTTATGAGTATATGTGGAAGCTAAAATAGTCAAACTCAGACAAGCCGAGTACCCACCTGTCACCATAAAGTTATTACACTATTGTTGACTATATTTCCTGTGCTGTACTTTACATCCCAATGACTATTTTGTAACTACCAATTTGTACTTCTTAGTCCCTTCACCATTTTCACCCACCCCACCAACCACCACCCCATTTGACAACCATCAGTTTGTTTTCTGTATCTATGAGTTGGTTTCTGTTTAGTTTGTTCATTTATTTTGTTCTTTAAATTCCCTTATAAGTTAAATCATATGGTATTTGTCTTTCTCAATCTGACTTATTTCCCTTAGCATAATACATCTAGGTCCAACCATATTGTCACCAATGGTAAAATTCATTCTTTTTTAAGCATATATATATATGCATAAAATATATTGTATATACATAAAATACACATATATATGCATGAAATATATATATTACCTCTTCTTTTTCCATTAATTTATCAATGGATACTTAGGTTGCTTCCATATCTTAGCTATTGTAAATAATGTTGCATTGAACATAGGGGTGCATGTATCTTTTTGAATTCAGGTTTTGGATTTCTTTGGATAAATACCCAGAAGTGGAATTGTTGGGTCATATGATGGTTCTATTTTTAATTTTTCAAGGAACCTCCATACTGTTTTCCAAAGTGGTTGCACCAATTTGCAATTCCACCAAAAATGCACAAGGGTTTCCTTTTCTCCACATTCTTTCCAACACTTGTTTTTAGATTTATTGATGATGACCATTCTGACAAGAGTGAGTTAATTACTCAGTGTGATTATAATTTGCATTTCTCTGATTATTAGTGCTATTAAGCATCTTTTCATATGTTTATTTGCCATCTGTGTATATTCTTTGGAGAAATGTCAGGTTCTCTGCCCATTTTTTTAATTGGAGTGTTTGTTGTTTTGGTCTTAAGTTTTATGAAATCTTCAGAAATTTTGGATATTAACCACTTACCGGATATATCATTGGCAAATATGCTCTCCCAGTCAGTAGTTTGTCTTTTCATTTTGTTGATGATTTCCTTTGTCATACAAAAACTTTTTAGTTTGATATAGTCCCATTTTTTAAATTGGGGGGGTTCGCTTTGTAAATTATATAAATATCCAACCACTATGCTGTACACCTGAAACTAATATAAATAATATTGAATATCAACTGTAATTGAAAAATATTTATTAAATAAAAAATAACAAAATAAAATAGTAAAAGTCAGAAGCATAAAGTAGAATGGTTGTTACCAGGAAGAGGGAGCTGGAAATGGAAAGGTGTTGATGAAGGTATATACACTTTCAGTCATGTAAGAAGAGTCAGTTCTGGGGATCTGATGTACAGTATAGTGACTATACTTAACAATACTGTATTGTATAATTGAAACTTGCCAATAGGATAGATCTTAAGCATTCTCACCACAAGAGAAAACAAAGAAACAGGAAAAAAAAATGGTAACCATGATACAGTGATATGTGGAGTGATGGATATATTAATTCACTTGATTGTGGTGATAACTTCAAAATGTAGATGCAGGGCCGGCCGAGTGACTCAGTTGGTTAAGAGCTTGCTCAATGGTTTGAGCTCTGAGCAACAGCGGTTTGATTGCTGAGCAGCCGCTGAGCTGCCAACAGGTGGCAGGATGGCTCAGCTTAAAAAAAAAAATGTAGATGCATGTCAAAATATCAAGTTGTATATCTTAAACATGTACATTTTTTTCTCAATTATACCTCAGTATAGTTGGAAAAAGTTAAAAATAAAGAGGGTAGGTGAGCAAGAAGACCATTGCATAGAGGGTTATTAGGTATTAGGCTGCTTACCCCTGAGTTTTTATTATTTCTTCACCATTTTTGAAAGGATTCAGGGAAACGAAGCACAGTTTTGGAGACCACTTAATACAGAATATTTCAGATATATTTATTCATTTCCGTGTAATCCTGGAAACTCTGCCAAAATCATATTGTCATGGAAATCTGGTGAAAAATTCAAAAATAAGTCAACCTTTTCAGTTCCATATCTTTGTGAAAATCCTGAAATTTATTACTTTCCTATTTTATGAGATCTTTTAATATTTAAATATTCCATTTACTCTGAATAAGTTTCTATAGATGAGTGCATTTTCATCACCTATCAAGATATTCCTTATTTCAAGAAACACTTTCAGAAATAGACTGTTTGCATAACTTATAATTACCTCATATAAAATGACAGGGTGATCATAAAATTATGATAGTCCTAAATAGTATGTTTTTTTCCCATTTTACCTGCCAAAATTTCACAAACTCTCTCTAGTAATATGTTTTTCACTGTAAAGATATTTGTGAATAGAAACAACGAACTGTTGAGATTACTTATGTTTCTTTGTCCAATGTGAAATATGGTGGTCTTATATCTCCTTTAAATTTATTGTAAACAACTTATGTCATAAATAAAATAACCCAAATTATGAAAATAATTAGGCATATCTAAAATTATAAGCATATCATGTTTTCATAAACAGTATTGTAGATTAATTTTACTATGAGAGACTTAAATACTACAAAATTTGTTTTTGAGGGCAAGCTTTATTTTCTTTTTAAACAAGGCTAAATTAAATTACACAAAATATGTTTAAATGGTGTCTGAAAATTCATTATACATAATTTAAAATAACACCTAAAAAAGTCAAGTTTGGCATGTCTGTAAGCTGAAATTCTCAATCATTTTTTTGACATTTTGTTTGTATGTATAATATGTAATTAAACAACTGAAAACATTTAAAATCAAACATTTGCCTCATCGTGACTCCAAAGTAACAACTAAAGGAATTGTATATTGTGCTTAAAAGACATCTATCTATCCATGAATATAACTACTTTGCTGTCATCATTAGATCTTCAACTGATAGCATCAAGAGATCATGTCTTGTTTAGTACAAGATTTGTGGCATAAATATTTTATGTGGAAGAGTGTTTACCCCCAAATTTACTGATTTACAAACCCCTAACTGCTTATAATCCCTATAACCATCTAGAATAAACAATATAAATACACACAAAGAGGTACAGTGATTCATTAAACTGAAAACGAATACAAAACAAAACACTTATTCCTTAAACTCAAAGGGAAGTTCTGTTTTATTTTCATTTGTAAATACTAATGTTTTCCTTCCTTCCTTCCTCCCTCCCTCCCTTCTTTCCTTCCTTCCTTCCATCCTTTCTTCTTCTCTCTTTTTTTTTATTATGATAAAAACAGTTAACATTAGATCTACCTTCTCAACAAATGTTTAAATATACAATACAGCATCGTTAGCTACAGGCAGGTCTCTAGAACTGACCCATCTTGCAGAAGTGTAAGTTCATACCCTCTGACCAACATCTCCCTCATTTCAATCCCACCCACAGCCTGACAACCTCCATTCTACTCTCTTCTTCCATGTATTTGACTTTTATTAGATTCCACATGTGAGTGATATTATACACTTTTTCCTTTCTGTGTCTGGTTTTTTCGCATAGTATCAGGTCCTCCAGGTTCATCCATATTGTTGCAAATGGTAGGATAACTTTAATTTTTAAGACTTAATATAACTTATTGTATATATCTGCCACAATTTCTTTATCCATTCATCCATCAACGGACACTTAAGTTGCTTCCAAATCTTGGCTATTGTGAATAAAACTGCAATGAACATGAGAGTGCTTATCTCTTCGAGGTACTGATTTCATTTCCTTTGGGTTATATGCTCTTAAGGCAGATTGCTGGATCATGTGGTAGTTCTATATTTAGCTTTTTTGAGGGATATTCATAGTGTTTTCATAATAGATGTATCAATTTATATTCCCACCAACAGCATATAAGTACCGTACTCTTGATAACTGTAGCTTTGTAATATATTTTAAAATGAGTGATGCCTCTACCTTTATTCTTCTTGCTCATAATTGTGTTGGCTATTTGGGGTCTTTTGTGGTTTCACATGCATTTTAGGAACATTTTTGTATTTATTCATAAAAAATGCCTTCGCTATTTTCATAAGGATTGCATTGACTCTATAGATAACTTTGGGTAGTATGGACATTTTAACAAATTAATTTTTGTCAGCCAAGAACATATGATGTCATTTCATTTACTTGTGTCTCCTTTATTTTTTTTATCATTGTTTTGTAGTTTTCAATGTATAAGTCTCTCATCTCTTTGATTAAGTTTTTTCCTAAACATTTTATTATTTTTGTGCTATTGTAAATGGGGTAGGTTTCTTATTTCCCTTTCAGATAGTTCATTGTTAGTGTATAGAAGCACAAAGATGAATTCCAGGGCACGCTCCCCACTTCAAGGAGTCCACTCCCAAGGATATCTGATAAGCCTAACCATTGTGGGGAAGGGAGGTCAACGGGAGTCTCTGTGCTTTAGGTGTTTATATCTCTGTGAGTTCCATGGAATCTGTACCCAGTTTTGACTTTATTATTCACTCGTTGAGCTTCGCCAAAGTTTTCTCCACGATGAGCCTCATGAATTAGTGTTGCTATGATTTCACATAGCTGTAATGAGTATAAATATAAACTTTGTTTAATTTTTCTCAATTAAGAATAATTTTAATTTTTTGTCTAGTGGACATTATCATCTCCTTTTTTTGCTCCCATATTTAAAGCAGGGTATATCCCAGTAAGCAAACCCTCTGATGACCTAGAAACATTACTATCACCCTCATTTCAGGGACAGTTGAAGAAATCTCTCTCTGCATTTGTTGCTTCTGAACTCAGCATGTGACAGGCATGTAAAAAATCTCAGTCCTGCCACTGGGTCTTTATAAAGTCTTTAGTTACTTCATTTCTAGTGAATTTTAAACATCTGGCAAATCTACATTTGAATAAAGTATGAAAAATAACTAGTTTTTAAAATAATTTGCCATTAAGTTCCCCTAAGTAAACTTCCATTTGTGCAAATAGGTATCTTCAGACATGGTGTGAAAAATTATGGCCTTAAGGAATATAGCTTTAACATGCTGTCAGGTGTATTAATAAAGATCATTCTCATATTGACATTTTAGTTTGGATTGTTCCTATACTGAAAAATAAGTGTTAGGAAAATTCTTAAGCCATAATTCAAGAGTGAATAATGTTTTTTAATTTCATCTATCTGAATATTTCAGAGGAAAATGGATTGGGTTTAAATTATTAAATAAGAACCTGATTTATATCAATATTATTTTTCTTTTCATTAAAATGAAATAGTTTTATGTTTAGTCATCATCATGTGCACAATTATGACTCTAGTATCATTACTGCAATCTTGCATTATTGCTGTATAATGTTTCAAATTTCTTCTATAAGAATATTGCAATGTTTCTATTAATTAAATTAATGTTAATCACTTTAATTAACATTTGTTAACAGGAGAATTTCATTGTGGATTTGAAGATGGTAACATTTGTTTGTTCACCCAAGATGATACAGATAATTTTGACTGGACAAAGCAAAGTACTGCAACGAGAAATACAAAATATACTCCAAACACAGGACCAAATGCTGATCGCAGTGGCTCCAAAGAAGGTATGAGCCTATGAAATGCTTTGCTCATGACAATCATACTCCAGCCTTGAAATGTTAGAAATCCAATTAATATAAAATGTTAAGAGAATACTGAGCTATAGATTTGAAGGTTAAGGAATAAAATTTTATGTGTAGTATCAATAATTCAGATAGTTTCAAAGTTTGCAGACATTAGTTTTATCTTAGAACTCGCTGAAACATATAATTGAGAGACTAGGATTATTTTTTTGAAAATTTAAGTCTAAAATTCTAATTTTGACTCAAGTTTTTATACGTTTTAAACACTTTTATCTTTATTTATGTAGATAATTTTTCCTTATATTATATCATGCATATATAGATTTTATAAATGAGATACAAGTCCTCCTATAAACCTGTACTTGTAAGAAAACTCTAAAACTTCTCAACAATTTCAACTTTCATGTTACCTACTAATGGCATGGTTAATCATTTTATTTTGTCTTTCTGAAGGTTTTTATATGTACATTGAGACATCTCGACCAAGATTGGAAGGTGAAAAGGCTCGACTTCTCAGCCCTGTTTTCAGCATAGCTCCCAAAAACCCTTATGGACCCACAAACACCGCATACTGTTTCAGCTTCTTTTATCACATGTATGGACAACATATAGGTGAGATGGCAAGAATTACTACGTTTCTTTTAAAGTATATCATAGCTAAGAAGAAAAATATTCACATACAGCATTAAATCAATTTTAGTCAAAGAAATGTATCATTGACTTTTAAATTGCTTACGTATAAATTGCAAAATAAGAGGCTAAGAATGTTCCCCCATTGTGGCCTCTTGTCCCAAATTTAGATTAGAATTTGAAAGTTTGGAGCACTACCTACCTTTTATGGAATCCTAATTCAGGTAGACCATTAATGGATTAAATTCTTTATGAGGTCTTCTTGTGGAATTGAATACCAGTGTAACTTACACTGCTTCTTTTCAAAGAAATCTGCTTGAATTGTCACTCTGTGTATATTAGTGATCATAAAAAAAAGTATTATCATATTTGGAAGACAGTCCTTTTATCACCATCTACACATTTAGAACATTGGTGTGATTTTTTTTCTTTTTTGTAAAAAACGCCTGACACATCTTGTAGGATTGAAAACCATCCTCAGTCCTGCAGAATATACAAAGGTGAACCCACTCTCTGCTCTTAGAGATCTTATCTTGCACAGTAATGGAGGCTAAGATGAGTCAATACACAATTTTGCTAGACAGAATACCACATAACCTTGAGAAAGAATCTAGCAAAACTATGGGGGGGAGTAGAACAGGTCTACAACTCTTTATATGCAATCCTGAAATAAAAAAACATTGAACACAATTTTTTAAATTATTCAGTAGTGTATGCTAGCCTGATCTACATGTGTGAGAATATATGACCTGATCTTTTATGGGCCTATTATATAGTCTTTATTTATCCAAATGAGTGTGATCATTTGTACTATTTGCAGCAAAAAATGCTACTGTTTAATTATGGATTCTGTTCCAGATCCTTCCAGGAGATGTCACATAGTTTACAAGACATGGACTCTTTCTACTTTCTAAAACAAGACAAAATTCTGAATGTGAAGCATAGCTAGCCCCACAGAGCTTGCACAAGGATTGTGAATCTGTATCTAGTTAAAAAACAAGGCAGTGCTTTGGAACAAAGGAACACATTTCCCTACCAAAGAAGGGTACATTTTCAATAGACAGAGATGAGCTCAGGGAAGATTGAGGCACTGGTGATGCAGAAGTAAAACATGGGAAGTTAGGATGGCATTAAACGTCTTGATATACATTAATAAAACTAATAGTAAAAATATGTATGATTATAAACTAATCAAATTACATATGATACATGCCAGCTACTATTAAGTGAAGTAATCCTCTTAATAATTGTATAAAAATGAGCATCACTGTTCATCTTTTACAGTGGAGAAAACTGAACATCAGAGTTCGTATGAATTGCAAACAACTGAGATTCAAATTCCTAGGCAGTACTATTAACCAGCATTCTTCACAGTGCAGCCATAGGTGACAAGTCTTGCAGGATAGCTTTTGTGCAGTAAAAAGTCAGGAAGCCTGGGCTGGAACTTGCCTGTAGCACTTAGTCACTGTAAGAATTTAGAGAAGTCACATAAAATGTCTGCATGTTAGACTCCTCACTGTAAAAAAGGAATAATTCCTCCTTCAGAAATGTGTTGTTCAAGTGAAATGGATAATATATAGAAAACCTTCTATGGGACGGTAGACCCTCATAATCTTTTGTTACTTTGAATCTCGAATAGCAATAATAGCAAAATAATAAAGTAATACTCATCAGGACACTATTCCTAACACATCATGAATTATTTCTTTTCATTTTCACAGTCAACATTTAGGCTCATCATTATTAACATCATTATTCTGTTTCATGCACAAGAAAACTGAAATACAGAAATGTTTGATTACCATGCACATCAAACTTATCAAAGCTAATAAGGAGCAAAGCCATGAAACCAACCTGTGGGGCTGGACACAGAGCCTGCCTGCGTCCCACTCTGCAGGGAGATGTATGGGAGTGTCATGGAAGTTTAGTTAATTCCATAGATTTTGTGCAGACAATAAGCATGATGAGGTCTTTGATTTGGGAAAAGAAATCTTACAGGAATGGGTGCAACCACTGCAAAACAGAACATAGACTGGAAAAGCAGTTAGAAAGCAGTCACCATAGGTTCACTGTGGCCTAAACAAGAAAGGAAATAAATGCCCACAAAATTGTCAAGCTGTCTAATTTATTATGAGATTACTGTGCTACAAAAGGAAGATTGGCTCAGCACTAGTGTTTCCCTTTAGTTGATCTTATGTTCAATTAAACTCTCTGTTTTGAATATAATTCATGGACTTTCTTTCTTTTCTTCAAATTGACCTTGGAACAGGCATATTTTAAGTTGCTTTTTAAATAAATAATTCCAAGGTCCATATTTTAAATTACTTTAATGAATAAAATATGCATTTACCTTATTTATGAGGCTGGCTTCCTCTCAAAATTTCTGCATATTTATGCTGAGTCCCAAGGTAATTTTAATATACTTTTCACACAATTGTTATTCTTATCTTTTTCTTGTCAATGGATGTCCAGTTGACTTTTGCTAGTTTTATTGATTGTTTCAGGGGGAAGGTAGTTCTTCATTTCTTCCATGTTCTCAAACATTTACCACTTACAACACTGTGCCATCTCTGCTTCATCAGATGGTTGAAGGTTGCAGGTATCAGGTCACTTCAGTCCCTCTCAGCAGAGCTAAATCATGCTGCTTACTAAAATCTAGGCGAAATATCTGTTCCAGATATTGACTAACCCATTAGGATTAGATGAGTTACCTCATTATGGAGATGCTGCCTGAGGCTGAAACATTTCCTCTTTGCAAATATTATTCTAAGACATTCATTCATCTGTAAACCTGGGGCATTTAGAGTCCAGGTTTTACAAATGAAATGATCAGTTGTATTGGTTCTTTTGGAAATGCAGATTCAAAATTGATTTGTCCTAGATTTCTAATAGCCTAATGGCAGTTATTACTTCTTGAGTAACCATAAATAATCCTTGCTATTTAACTGTGACTAACGGATAGTATATCTTTGAGAAGAGTCACATTTTTTTATAATACAAAAATGACTTAGAACAGAGATTCCTCTAACAATAAAGTTAGATAAGTTGTATTTCTTATTTATTGCCATCTAACAAATTTGCCCCATATTTTGACTTAAAGCAACAACCATTTATTACCTCAGAGTTTCTGTGTGTCAGGAATACGGGCATGGCTTCGCTGGGTGCCTGTAGCTCAAGGCCTCTCCTGAGGTGGCAGAAAAGCTGTCAGGCAGGTCTGCAGTCTAATCTGAAGGCTTGATTTAGAAGAGGAGACACTTCTAGGCCCGATCACCTAATTTTTGTCAGGCGTCACTGCCTCATTGGTGTTGGCCTATGGATCAGAGGCTGTTCTCAATTCCTCCTCATGTGGACATTTTATAGAACTATTTCATGGCATGGCAGGAGACATCCTCTAAAGTAAACAATCCATGAGTTTGAGAAAACACATGCCCAAGACTATTTATAATCTAATCTCTAAAGTGACCTCCTATAACTTCTGCCTTATTCTATTTATTATGACTGAGTTGATAATTCCATCCAATAGTCACGGGGAGGCAATTACACAGAATGTTAATGCTAGGAGGTTGAAATCATTTACAGGCATTTCAGACATTGTCTGCCACACTGGTACAATTTATTGTTAGTTAAATGTTCCATCAAAATTGATTGAAGAAAAAAAATAAATGAAAGTTATAACGTGTTATCCTTAAGGTAACTGCTGATTTATAAGTATATGACATAATATCTGGCTATGGTCAATAATATAAGATTATTTCAGCAATCCTGTAGCTACTAGTAGGCATTTTGATTCTTGGTCAGTTGAATTTCTAACGTTCTTGAAAAGAAACTGAACCTTATATGAGGCCAATGGATATAACCAAAGTTTATTAAAAATCAATAAAATATGTATGCATTTATTTCTAGAAAGACGGATGTGAGATATAAGCCATATCATACCAAGAAATTTAAGAGAAAAATACAAAAGACACATGTGAATATATTCATTGAACTTGATAAAATGATTCGATAAGTAGTGGCTCTAGAAAGCTCACAAATGGAAGGCAAGGAAAGAGAATCATTTAATGATATCCACGTTCATGAATTTTGAGGATGAGGAAGAAGTGATAGAGAGAGGTGGGGTTGTAGAAGGGCCTTTTTAAGAGGAATAAGAGTTCATAGAAAGGGTAAGTTTAGACATACAAAAAATAGAGGGAAGCAAATTTTTTGAAGAGATGGGAATTATGAATGTTGGTGAGGGAATTAACTGTGAAGAAGGGGTCTAATGTCACTTCCACTGAGGTGAGAAGGAAGAATAGGACTTCCGATACATTGCTAGATGCAAGAACAGCATAAAAACATGAGATATGCCATCCTAACAGTCTCTATTTTCTCTGTAAAGTAAATGCAAAGGTTGCATTTTCAAAGAGTGGACAGTCTTAGGAAAGTGGTGAATGGAAGCAGAAATTGACGAGTGATGGTGAGTTGGACAGGTTAGAGATTGCGACATCATTCCTCAATGTTTTGAAATGTGCTTTAGGCTGTAATATTCAGTGTGATTCCCCATCACTTTTTGAGTATGCTACTGAATTTTCCTGCTCACTTACTGTCTCTTTGGCCCCTAGTTTCTGGGGTAAAGAACATTCTCTCAAACCAGTAATGTAAGTACCTCAGGGATATATGTTCCTCTGGCTTCTCCTTGGGGCAGCTCTGTATCCCAGCCATGCATGAAGTTCCCCAAATCGAGCTGTATTGTATCTGTAAAGCCTCTGTCTTTGCCCTGCTTGGGAAACCAGGAACAATGTCTCCCCTCATCACACTCTGCCCTGCAAGTGTAAATATTTATTTGCCCAGTCCATATTTATGAAGTAAATGAAAAGAAAATGAACAGGATAAGTAGGTTTTCTCCTCTTTAATCATCTAGGTAGCTCACATTCTTCCTTGAAAAGCCATCTCAAGAACATCTGCTGAAAGACTTCCCCGTCCTCTCTGCTCCCTCTGTTCCCCTGACACCTGGTGCAAACCTGTCCCCTGCTAGGCTCTAGGCTACTTGAGAGTAGTCATCATGGTTTATTTATGTTTGATCCTCTGGAACAATAAACGCTCAATAGATTAAAATTATTCAAAGTAGATACTTAAGGTTCTGAGTGTGCTAGAAGAATAACAAACAAGGGAATTGAAAGTATGGGTTTTAGATTGCAAACAGAAGGTAGGTTTACCAAGACCCTATAGATAAGTTGGGGGAAAAAATAGAAGTTCATCATTGACCTAACTTGAATTTGAATCTAAGTGCTCTATCAGCCAGCTCATAGAGGAGAGCAAAAATGTCACCTATTTCTTAAGAAGAGAAATTTGTCTTTATAAAAATACTCTTAGAAACATAATAGGAAATATCTTCACTTAGTACATTTAGAAAAATATAAAACTTGTTCAAATAAAAATTTTATATATTGACAGGCAATAATACATTAGAGAATATAATTTGTGTTTTGAGAGAAATATTATGGTCCAGATATGTCACCTTGTGATGATCTAATGGAATGTAGAAATAGAATTTAATGCATCTGTAATTAACTCTAGTTAAATTTCTCTAAATATATCTCAGTTATCCTTTAGCTAGAGTTGGATTGAAGCTTTCTCAGTGCTGGCATCCAAAAATTTTAAACTGGGGACTTAAATATTTTTATACAGGATGTAGACAAGGCAAAGGTTACAAACTTTTGCATGGTTTTAGGAAGATGATTTTTATTCTTATTTTGGTCAAAGGCCATATGTCTTCTGATTAGAGTTTAAAAATTGAGATTCTTGCTTATATTTCAACTATGTCCCTCAAATCAGAAATCTGCTCACATATTTTTCTTCTCTTTGTTAGATACCACACAAGAGACAGTTTGAGCCCGAAAAAAAAAATCTTAAGATAAGGTGCCATTATTTTACAGCCTTAAATAAGTTGACTATAGAAGAATATCAGCAGAATAAATATGTAATTTTGAGATATTTACTTTCTGATAAATTCTTGGAATTAAGTTTCTTGCAAAAGACAACGCCCCAGGTGGCTGAGGGAATAGATAAGATTACTTAGTATTCTCCATTTAACTATTAGAGAATAGCTACCAAACTGTGGGCTCTTATATAATAGCTGATATTATGTCACTCTTTCTGATAAGAATTAGTGGGTGCTTTCAGTGAAGCCTGTTTATATTTAATATTGATAATCCCAGAATCATCAGTGTGAAAATAATGCTGTACATGGAAGACTTTCATAACCATTTAACATTTTTTAAATTAAGATGTATGTTTTAAAGGGGGATTGGAAAGAATGTAGCCATGATTTATTACCACTTATAAATATTATTACAGACACTTATCACCAACCCACTAATAAGAACACATGTAATATCTAGTTCATTTACCTTTTAAGTCTCTGGTTTTAAACTACCAACTATCCCAAACTTTATTTTCCTTATATTTAATTATTTATTGATGACAGACCCTTGGACAATCTATAATAGAAGCTAGGATGTTTGAACAAAACTAATAATAACTGAGAAAGGCTGTTGTTTCAAAATACTGTATAAGTCTCAATTTTAGTGTAATTAATACACAATATTATTTCATCAATTGAGTGAACGAATGGTCAGCAAGTGGGTTAACTGGTTTTGTTTCTCACCCAGTGTACCAAAATTTCTAAAAAACTAACTTCACTGAAAGTATAGATTTAGTGTGATGAGTACTTTTACCCTGAGGTCTTGAATTCACTCATCTTTGTTCACTCGGATGAATTGCACATGCTGTGTGCCTAGTGGTGTCTAAGTTTCTATAGAAGATAAAAGAGAATTATGGTAGAAGGTTCTTACCCACCAAATAGCTTATCATCTATTTGGGGTAATAAATTCCTGAATAAATTAAAAGCCAGAAAGTAATACACATCGAAATGCATGAAAGGCCCAGGCTTTGGATCAACAAGAGAGACAACGCTGAGGACAGCAGTTAAAATAACTTCTATAGAAGTGAAAAAATGTAAACCATCTTCCAAAATATGTAAGTAGTGAGCAGAAAGCAAAGGTTAGAGAATGTAAATAACAGAAGAAGCCACAGTGTAAGAATGCTCTCGTGGCAGAGTAGGGCAAGTGGTAGAACCAGTGGCAAGGTCTCCATAAGGGATTTGACATATACCAGGGAAATAGCCTGAGGAAAACTACATTTTAGGAAAATTTATCTCTATGCTAATGTAGAAATTCAGGTAGGTACAAGAAGTCATGGTCCTGAGTGGAGAAAATGAAGTGACATTTTTTTTTTTTTAATAACCCTCAGACCCAGGAGTCCAGGCCCCCAGGCCCCTCCTCCCTCAGACCCAGGAGTCCCACATTTTTTTATTTAAGATATCATTGCAATTACACTATGTTGAAAAAATAACAATGAATGCATGCAGGCATTTCTATTCAAGCAGAAAATAATGATTTTATAATTTCCCCTTTTTGTCTGTGGGTACAAAACAAATAGTACTAACAATTACCTATCAATATAGATCGCTCTTGCCTCAAGCTAGATGACTTTGTCACATCCTCATCTTCCATGAAATGTGAAACTCAAATTAATGAGTCTGTATTACTGATTAGAATAAAAATGTGATTTATATGGAAGTAATCCCCAGGCCATGCAGTAAACTAAATTACAAATTAGTTTATATGAATTTGGTAATTTCAAGTATATGTAAGAAATATGGATACATATTTCAGGACATATATTTAAATTACTTACCTAAAATATATAAAATACATATTTATAGTAGAATAGCTAAAAGTCAAAATATGTTAAGGACTTAATGAAAGAAAAGAAGTAGGTAATATTATTATAAATAAGTGTATGCACATTATCTTTTATACAATCTATATGAAATAATATCAAAATAAGAATCATGCTATTACATAATGCCATGAATAACCCCAAAACTTTGCTCACTGCTCATGACATAAAGCAACACCTAGGTTATTTAGCTCTTCTGATTACAAATCTTGAGCGTGAGATAAACAGACTCCGTTCTAGCTCTTGCACCTGACTCTTAAGGAGTGGTGATCAAAAGAGGAGAATTAGAAAACCAAGGAGAAGAAAAAGACAGTTACATTTTTCTTAGCAGCTTCAAACTTGTGTCATGGAACTACATAGCATTTGAAAACCCTTGGGGGTGATTAAATTCATACCTACTGATATCTGGTGCTCACTAAAGCATCAACATGGTGCCTTTGAGAATTGAAAATTACTTTTAAAGGGTATTAACACAATCCATCATATTCACTTGGAAATTTTCTTACTCTAGTAGTGTGCTGAATCAGCTTTGCTGAATATAACTTCTCTTGAATCACTTTATTCTGTTTCACAAGTTCAAATTTTGTTGACCAAGATGCTCTGAATGGAAGTTTGTATAACTTTTGGCACTGAATTCTCTTTTATACACTTAAAAACTGTAAACTTGCTTGGGAAAAGAACCTTCTAAAATCATTTGTCTATTGATATTGCTTTTGTTATCATCTCTAAAACTGACTGTTGCATCAATAGTAGGTATTCATTGATTTGGATAATGGAATATAATTAATACTATTTACACATGAATAAGAATTAAATGTATTTGGATGAATTTATTTCAATCAGCAATACTTCTTTTGTCCTTTTCTTATAAAACAAACAACATTTGCCCTTTCAAATAAAAACTAGCCACAACTGAATGTAGTTCATATAATCTATTCCAAAACTAATTCAAAATCTGAGATAATTCAGATCTAGCTTCTTTAGACCTAGGACAAATGTTTTTCACATAGTACATATTTAATAAATATAAATTGAAATAATTCAAGTTTGAATTATATTACATACATAAAAAGAAAACGTTAATTTAAAAATGCAAACCTGCTCGCAGGCAAAGCATATTTTCTGAGAACAATATGTTCAATGTTAATATAATAACCTATTATTATTGATATAACAATGGTAAATCATATATATTAATATGTTTCATTAAAGCATGTATTTATTACTTTAAATAAATTCTAGAACACATATAACACACACTACTTTGTTAGTCTAATTACAACTAATAGGTCTAAAAAAGTATTACCATTCTAGTAAGATTTAACAAAAATTCCCATGTGTTGATTTGATGACAGGATTGACTCCTATCACTATCAAAATAACAGTTCATGCTACCCAAGAGAAATAAGACTTATTTATAAAATGATAATTCATTCACTGCTATCTATTCACACTGGCACCTCATATTTATTGAAGCATCTACTGGAAAATTTTATATGAAACAAACAGCAATGGTAGCTTAGTGAGGATATCCTTCATTCATTAAATGCAAACTATCAAAAGGCTTCTACTAGGTAGAGAAGCTAAAGGGTTACATTTAATAAATACTAAAAAATAAAAAGATAACTGTGTTCCTTTCTGAAACAGCAGTAAAGTGTAATGATAAATCAGTAGAGACTATGATCTCAACCCAGTCAGTTACTACTAATATAACCATATGGTATAGCAGACACAGGCCATGCAATAGAGAAGGAGTCCTTTCCTATTGATTCACACAGACTATTTCTTCAAATAATTTCTGAAAAGTGTATGCTACATAACATGTTGTTAGTCCAATGACAACTAATAGGCTCAAAAAAATATTACTTTATTTAGTGTTTAATACAATTTGGTATTCGTTTGAGCGTGATTTCCTGGGAATTCCTTCCTGTTGTGGATTAATGTCCAAAAATATGTATACGGCAACTACATCACACAGAAAAAGTTCTGTAGTGGCTTTTCCTTCTGACACACAGTTGCCTTTCTGATGCAGATGGAGCACCAACGAGCAAGAAAAGTTGAGTCACACTAAAAAGGAAAATAGAAAGATGGATTCCAAAAGCTATTCCCTGCCACAATGACTCTCCGAGCACAGTGGGAAAATCACAGAAAGTTCAACTCTTAAACGGCCCAAAGGCATCAATACTTCTCCACTATTCTCAGATTGTTGAAACTTCAGTTAACCTGTCCTGCAGCTTTAGATCTTAGAGGAGGAGCTAACAAAATTCAACCCATTGTATGCATATAAAATACGCTCCATTAGTGGTTTTGGATAAAAACACGGGATAACTTAGCATTATTTAAAGATATTTAAGGGTGACTAAAGTAAAATAAAATGAGAGAGAGAGAGTCTCCAAAGAAGATTCACAGTACAAAATGAGGCTAACATTGTAAAAGAAGCACATATTGTTGAAAAAGACTGCAATTTCAAGTGAAAGTAAAATTTGTACAGTGTATGCTTTATGTTTTCAATAAAATACGTAAGAATATGAACTTTATGGAACAATAAAAGATGAGAATGCTACAACAATGACCCAACAGAAAGAAGGAACTGGATAAAAAACTGAAATAAAGGGGAGCTTAATGAGATCAGAAAAGACTGTAACATAATAAATAATACAATAGCTGAATAAGGATGATGTTAGAAACAAAATAACAAAATCTACACTATGGAAAATAAAATCAGTACTATGGAGGACAAGCTGGAGATTATTTCTTACATTAATGGGAAAAAAGATAGAAAATAATGGATCCTGAAGCAAAAAGTGAAAATGCAACATAGAAAGATAAAATAAAAAAGAAAACTGGAACGTTATGTAGTAGAAATATATATGCATGTTTCTAAATGCAGTGCTAGCAACTTGAATCCACCATAATAAGAGAATAGTAGTCTATTACCAAGTGAAATTTATTCCTGTGATATAGTCATAGTTCAACATTAAGAAATGTGTTAATATAATTTAATGCCTCACTAGAGAAATAAGGAAATATTATTTGAATATCTTGATAGATAATAAGACATGTGAAGACCATGTATGACACATAATTTGTGGTCTACATATTTTAACTCATTTTAATTCTCACAAAAACCTTAGGCTAGCTACTATTAACATCATCACTTACCTGATGAGGAAATTGAGACAAAGAGATTAAGAGACTAAGCCAAGGTCATCCAGCTAGTGAGTGACAGCAGCGATGTGAAGAATGCAGTTTTGTTGTTGTTGAAATAGTGGGTATTCATATTTATGCATATGTGAATTATATAAATACGTGTGGTCTTACGTCTAAAGAATGAGACAAAATTGCACTAAAATTCTGAAGGATAAACTTTAGGAGGCAGAGATCAGAGTGCTGGGCAGCTAAAGTAGTTAGGATCTGTGAGTCAAGGTAACAGAAAGGAGGCAGGCAGGGCTGACGCTAGAAGTTTGTATGGGGCTCCCCTAATGGCTACTCTCTACTCGTAGAAGACTAGAAAAACCAATATGTATATATATAGCAACATAGCAGCTTTAACGGAGTTGACAGCAGAACAGGGATGGGGATGTCAGAGTCCTGGGAGAAGAGCAATTGGGAATATTGACTGAATATAAGAAAGCCAGAAGGTTCTTTCTTAGTGGTTAGAATTATGCCTTGGAGAAATGTTCTCTACTGGACATAGTTGGAATTACTTCATAGGATTATTGAGAGGATGAATTCCTTACCTGAAGTAAGTGTTTCATCATCATTACTATTATTAGTATGTGCAGGACCTGAAAATGTTGACAGAGATATATAAGATTATGAGACAAAGCTATTTTTCATTTATTTTCAAATAATTCTTTTAGAAGAAAATGAGATTTGGATGAAGTAAACAAAAAGAGATGCTAACTGATAACATAAGCAACACAGTTAATTAGAGTCAGACTTTGGGCAAGTAAGTCAGTACATGATTACATGCTATAGTAGTTTCTCATGGCCACTGAAACAAGTTATCACACTAAATAAATTTCTACAAGACAAAAAAGCTATCACAAACTCTGTGTCTTAAAACAACACAAATGTGTTATCTTACAGTTTCAGAACACAGAAATCCAGCATGAGTATAATGGGGCTAAAAATAAGGCGTTAGCAGGGCTGGTTTCCTCTGAAGGCTCTCGGGAAAAACGTGTTTCCTTGCCTTTTCTAGATTCTATTATAGAAGCTGCTTATATTTCGCTTGTGGCTCCTTCCTCCGACTTCAAATACAGCTGCATAGCATCTTCTCTTTCACATGACCTCTCCTATATCAAATCCCCTTCTGCTTCCATCTTATCATGATGTATGTGATTACCTTTATGACCCACCTAGATGATAATTTCCCAATCTCAAGATCCTTAATCACATCTGCAAAACCTCTTTGTCATTCTTATCAAGTAACACAGGTTCTAAGGATTAGGACAGTGTTATCTCCGGGGTCCTGCCACTCAGGCCAAAGGTCATAAGAGAGAGATGGGAAGTGAGAGGCGGAGACAGGAGGAGACACTAGAGTATTCTGCACCTTTTTGGTCAAGGTTTGGTCAAGGAGAAACAAATTTGAAGCAAAAACACATATGCAAAATAAAATTTCTGTGTCATTTTTAGGTGTTTTAAATGTTTATCTACGTTTGAAAGGACAGACAAAGATAGAGAATCCACTGTGGTCTTCAAGTGGGAATAAAGGACAACGATGGAATGAGGCTCATGTTAATATATATCCAATTACTTCATTTCAGGTAAGAAAACAATCATTTCTGTGGATAGATGGCTGCACGTGAGCATAACGAACGTTAAAGGCCGGCCTTGAACAAATGTTATAATGTGAATATTCAGAAATTCTGTGATATGAGCATCACAGAAATCATATGATGAAGGTTCTCTTTAGTTGTGAAAGCTGTTTTATAAAGAAAAATGCCCATTTCCTTTATTGATTAACATCTATCAAGCAATATGTTTGAATAATAGTCCATCAAGCCATTTCCCTGGAGAAAATGTAATGCATTTCTATAAAATCATGCTTGCATATTTTGTTCCCTGAAGACAAATAAAATAGGTTCTTATGGAAGCTGCATAATCAATTCTCAATTAATCTATTTGGATTTTACTTAATGCAATTTTATATACTTTAGCAAACTGTATCTCTTTGAGGTAGTATCATTTTTAGTAATTTATCACTTTGATTACAAAGTCGGAAAACTTTAAACAAGTTTTCTTTGTTTTTATATAGAAAAGAAGTAAGCTTAGATTGAATGAAGAGAGTGAGCTGCAAATATATAATAGAAATTTTAATGACTATAACAATGGCCATTATGGCTAGAAACAATATTTCATGAAACTATTTCAGTGCAGAAAAGAATCTACTTTTAGTGATTTTAATAACCATATATGTATATTGTATACTCAGGTTGAGTTTTGTTTTTTGGTTTGTTTTCCTTATTGGTGACTTTTGTAAGCATTTCATGGCATATACAGTAAGGGTATGGAAAATCTGACTGCTCCAATATGCCCCCCCCCCTTTTTTTCTGGGATGTCCTTTTCTTGTAATCTAATCTACAAAATTCTAACAGCTTTTATTTAGAAATTGCACTTCTAAATCTAACCAGGAGGATAAAAATGCATACAGTTGTTCACAATAGTAAAAAATAATGGAATAAGACTAGCTGATTATTTACAATCACATAAAAGCTACTCAAATCATAGACCCTGGGAATCATTTTGTTTCTATGAAGGAGAATACAATTGTGAAAATTGAAGGCATGGCACTATATCATTAAACCAAATTAAACGGGGGAGTCAGAACTCCAAAGCAGTACTGCTAAAAGTAACCTTAATGTTAAAATGTACATACCCATTATAGACATCAAAGAGCCCTTCTTTCTAAAAAGTCGATGTTTTTCTAGACATATTTTTGCTTCCTACATGACTGCTTTGCCAGCACAAAATTATTAAGTATGTATACAATAAGTATTTAAGAGAATAGTTATATTAATGTTTTCTTCAGGATAATCCTTACTGTCATAGACATCAGTTTAATAAATATTTATTGGACACTTTCAGGACAATCATTTAGTGTCATTGACAACAGTTCAATAAATACTCATTGAACCACTACTGTATGCCAGGCACATTGCTAGGCATGAAGATTTAAAACTTATTATTGACCTCAGAAACAGAAATGCATATTTAAACACATACATCACATATGGAATGACTGCAGTTAACAGAGATATGCACAAGGTTCTGTGAGCATACCTAATCAAAAAGATTATAGAAGAGTCAAGAAAAGTTTATTGTATGAGATGAAAACTGAACTGAAGAGAGGGATTGCAAAGGAGAGAAAGGGCTAACAATATTGCAGCAGAGTAAAAAAAGACATCGAGGTCATATACCACAGGATTTGCCAGAGAAACCGAAAGACATTTACCTAGAATTTGGTTCACTAAAATAAATCAAAGACTAGTGTGATATGAGCTTAAGGAACCTAAGGAACAGGGAGGCATTAAAAGATTTTACCTAGGGGACGACATGCTGCATCAGTCGGGTTCATGGAGGTAAAATTAGGCTGGCAAACCAAGTAGGACGCCATTGTAAAATCCACATAAAAGAAAAAAACTAGGAAAGTGTTTTAAAGCAGTGGATGATTTCAAAATTACGTTTAGGTGTAAATACTAGCAGAACATTTTTATGTTGGGGATTTGAGATGTAGCCATGAATAACTAAGAACTTTCTAAGTAAGGGTACTTGGGTAGTGTTTATGCTCCCCCTTCTCTTAAATAACAAGGAGGGGGAAAGAGATAAGCTTCAGAGAGGAATATAGGTATTGGGCATATTAATAAAAACGCCTGGGTAATATACCTTTAAAGATGTGCACAAGGTTGTTGTATACGTTTATCTGAAGCTTTGGGGACATAGGCATTTGTGAGTCATCAGGTTGCATGTGCTGCCTAAAACTGTGGGAGTGCTTAATATTTCCAAGGAAAAGTATATGTATGTGAACAGTGATTAAAGGATGGAAGCACACAGAACACTAAGAAATTATTTACATGAACTGTGGAAAAGGAGTTCAGTTGTATGGTATTTTTTTAAGTTAAAGGGAAGGCGATCCAAGATAGTTTGGTGCCCACAGAATTCAAAGACGGTGATATTCAAAATTGGAAAGCAGGTTGAGTCCAACGGACTGGTCATGACAGAGTACTTTAGAGAAATTTGCATAAGATGGTAAGGAAATTAGTAAAACCACCATCTTGACTAAAATTACTCACTATTCACGATTCATAGAATGACCTACAGGCAGATATTAAGTTATTATATGATTTATGCAAATAGTTATCTTATTCTCTCATTTTCACATTAGAAAAAGTGTAGATTTTGTTTTTGCAAGTGAATGAATTCTTTATTCAGGATGTTACAACAGGGAGAGCCCTGAAGGTAATGCCCTTATGAGCACTGAGAAGGGTCCCATACAGGCAAGAAACCAGAGGCAGTGCCGGCTCCAGGTTGGACATTGCAATCTCACAGAGTGGAATTGCTCTTCTTTGTGATCTGTCCAATCTTAGTTTACTGCATCCCATTCCCAGAATTGTTGACTAAAAAGCATTTCAAGATGTGTGTTACTCTTTTGTTACCACGAAGCATGTGGTCCGTGTCAATTCTGAGCAAAACATTTTTACAAGTCACTACAAATAACAAGTTGGCTGCAGCCTCAGCAATTTGCATGTTACATTCACACAAAGAGATTTACAAGAATATTCAAAGCAGATGTTCAAGAATGTTCAAATGAATAAAGCTTTATTCACAATGTGTTAGACCTGGGAGAATTTCACTATAATGAGCTCTTCTCCTCATTCCAACCAAGAAATCCGACTGGATTTCCTTAGTTGCTGCCCAAAGTAGTTATCATTTCTGGTGCTTTATGTTCTTTCTTGTAGATTCATGTTTCCATCTAGTATCAATTTTATTTTGCCTGAAGGATTTTAGGCAACACTTATTGTAATGTGGGTCTGCTAAACATGAATTCTTCTCACCTTTTGTACTTCTGAAAAAGTCCTTTTCACCTTTATTGTTTGAAAGCTATTTCCTCTTGAGTATAGTATTTTAAGGTTTCCTTTTGGAACTTTAAAGATGCTGTTCAGCTGTCTTTGTTTGCATTGTTTGCAAGGATAAATTTGCTGACACTTATATTTAGTTTTCTATATATAATAATATGACTTTTATTTGGTTGCTTTTAAGGTTTTCTTTTGAATCACTAGTTTTGAGCAATTTGACTATGATGTGCTCTTGTATAGTTTTCCTTTTTCATGTGCTAGGGTTCATTGCAATTGTTGAATCTGTGGGTTTATAGTTTTGATAAAACGTAAGGATTTTATGACTAATGTTTCTTAAATATTTTTGTTCCCCCTCCTCCTCTTTGAAGACTACAATTACACATATATAAGGCTCCTTAAAGGTGTTTATTAATGATTTTAAATTTTTAATTTTTTTCTAATTGTGTGTTTTTTGGGGGGGTTTGGTTTTTGTTTTTTTTTTGGATGGTTTGTATTCTGTCTTCACATTCACTAATCATTTCTTCTGAAATGTTGAATCTGCCTTCAGTACTATTCAGTGTATTTTCATCTCAGCCATTGTATTTTTCATCTCTATAAAATCAACCTGGGTCTTCAAATAAATGTTGCCCATGTCTCTAGTTAATGTTTTGAACACATGAAATCCAGTTATAATAATTGTTTTGATGTCATTGTCTGCTAATGCTAACAGCTATGTCAGTTCTTGGTTGGTTTTGATTGATTTTTTTTTTCTCCTTATTCCAAAAATCATTATATTCCTACTTCTTTGCATGTCTGGTAGTCTGGTTGGGTCTCAGATACTGTGCATTTTTCCTTGGTAGGTGCTGGATATTTCTGTATTTCTGTAAATATTCTTGAACTTGATTGGGGATGTAAAGTTTCTTGGGAACAGTTTAACCCTTGTTGGTCTGGCTTTTCGGATTTGTTAGGTGAGAGCAGAGCAGTGTTTGGTATACAGCTAATTATTTCACACAACTAAGGACGAGTCATCTGAGCATTCTAGTAATGCCCCATGAATTAAGAGGTTTTCCAAGTCCTGTGTGAGCTGGGTACTGTTACCTAAAATATATTCCTCTGATTCTCTTCCAGGTCTTAGGTAACTTCCTCACACATTCATGTCCTGATCAGTACTTTTGTGGGTACTTGAGGGCCCCACTGCAGATCTCTCTTTCTATGCAACCCTTTCTTTGCTGGCATTCTACCCTGCACACTCCAGGTGCCTTGGACTCAGCTCCATTCTTCAACTCAGGTTTTCTCCCAGCCTCCCCCTTTGTTCTACTCGCTTCATGGTCTAGAACATTCTGTATGGTACAATCGCTGGGATCACCTTACTCGATTCCCATCTCTCGGGAATCACTGTTCTTCATTACCTGATGTCCAGTACCCTATCATAGTTTCATAAATTCTGTTCAGTTATTTAGTTGTTTCAGATGGGAAGATACATCTGGTCCCTGTTACCCTATGTTGGCTGGAAGCAAATCAAAAGGTAACAATTTTGGATCAATGCATTTCTAAGCTATTTAAATTACCTAATGGAAAATAAACACAAATAAAATCATAGTTTTCTTGTAGATATCTATGTTGTTTCATTCCCTAATGTATTTCTAGGTCCACTGGCTAAGGACCTTCTTTTATTTCATAAATCTTGATTGTTAAGGAAACATGAAACACTAGATCCTACCATTTTGTTTTGTTTTGTTTTTGAGTTTCTTGTTTTGAAGTTTTTTCAGACTAAGTATTTTTTTACTCAAAAATTGTTTATAACCTTTTTGAACCAAGTTCAAAAATACTTCCTTTGGTATGTAATGCCTACCGGGAAAGCATGATAACAATTGTATGGAATACATTATCATGTAAATTAAGTTGTGCTAAGTTTTATTAGTATTCAAATGTAGCTTTGTGGCATTTTCAGATGTCTTTAATTCAAGTGGAAAGTATATCTCTTACCTCTTGGAATTCTAAATGAGATATAAGTGATTTTGAGCCTGTTTCACTAACACTTACGTTGTTTTATTTGTTTGGAGTTACATGCCTTTAAATTAACTTGAGCCATAAACCCTTTAAAAAATAACCACTTACAAAGTCCTTTGTTTGAGTGTGTCCAACTAGTTTGCTTAGCTGCAAATAAAATTCTGTTGTGCTTTGCAGGAAAAATAGAAGTTTTATCATACTAAAATTTATTTGGGACTCTTTTTCTATTAATTTAGCATGATCAGTGCTTGTAATAAAGTATATTTTGCTATATTTGGAAGGATTAGCAAAATTTCCAAAAAAAGTAAAATTAATAGAGTGTTAGTCTTGAAATCTCACTTATATTTTATATTCTACACCAAGGAAAACATTTAACCATTTTGTTTTTGTTTTGTACTTTACTTTTTTTTTTTTTTCTTTTTAGCTGAGCCATCCTGCCACCTGTTGGCAGCTCAGCAGCTGCTCAGCTGAGGCTGGGATTCGAACTGCTGTTGCTCAGAGCTCACACTCTTGAGCGAGCTCTTAACCAACTGAGCCACTCAGCCGGCCCTCTGTACTTTACTTCTTTCATAGTATATTTAAAATGTTTTCTAGAAGAAAGCTACAGAGACATTAAGAGACACAAAATGCTGTCTTTTCATTTTCTTAGTTATAGGTGAATGTAATTCTGGAGATCTATTCTTATAACCTCATTTAAAGATTGGGAAATAGGTATTGAGACAATTTATCTTAAATCACACAAATCGTTGGTATAGAATAGGGATTAGAAAAGAGAATATAGTGCTCTTATGACATCACGTTGTCTTTATATTTATCTAAGAATAATATTAACCTGGAAAATACTATCCTCCTTTGTAGACATCACCTAGTTTATAATGTCACCTCTCTTCAGATATCCTTTGGATTGGTTAAAGGTAGTGCAATTATTTGCTGAACCAGTAATAACATAAAGGTAAAGTTATTAATGTTAATTAATATTTAATTAATAATTAATTAATATTTTCAGATTTATTTCTATTCTGAAGTTTATCCAGGTGTTCTGTACTGTCAGTTTTCAAACTGCATTCTTAGGCTTTGTGTTTGCCTTAGCAACAATAATCAGAAGTCATGTATCTCTTGTCAGGAAGAAATAATATTATGAACATTTGCAGAAGGCACCATTAACATTGAGTTCATATTATCAGAATATTACCATATTCTTTGATTCCTTCTCTACTTAAGCTCAATAGTAATACATGTATCTCTTCTTCTCTTCCTGAGGAAATATATTTAAACACAAGTTTTGATAGTATCATCTATATCTCTATTCTTGCATTGACATCTATATGTATATGCTTCAAAACATTATAATATATGTAAAAAACTGTCAATGAAATAATTTTGTGTGCTATGATTCTAATACAGAATTTCACATATGTTTTTATTTTCAAAATTTCCACTTGAATTTACCCACCAAGAGTTAACTTTCTGATTATGCAGTATTGCTTACCTACTGAGAGGTTGCTGAATTGCACACACACACTGTGAAAATATCAAAATTTTGAATTTGTCATTTCAGTGAGGAAAAGCATTTAAAATAATATCAACATAACTGTACGCTCTTTACATTGCCACATGGCATAACTTGAACCCTCTTTTAGGAGACCAAAATTTCAGCATTTCTCCCTGAGTAACTAGATGCTGTTAATTCCTTCTTCATGGCAATTAAACCAAATGCATTTCAGAAGTACAGAAGAGGAAAGGCACATGTTTTCATCTATGGAATGTAATAGGAGTCAGAATCCTGATGGTACTTCATAAAGATATGGCATAATTTTAACCTGTTCAATTAGAGAGCATTTCTTTTCTAAGTGAATATAATTCATATTTTTTTACATTGCATACAGATCATATCTTCCAAGTGGAGATACCTCAGATTGGAATTAATTGCTATAGTTTCTCATTTTTATATTTGAGAGAAAGAAGTTGGCCGCCAAGGATTTATTTTTATTAATATAAACACTTGAAAGTTTGGCCACAGTACATTCTTTAAATTTAATACCTGTACATTTTATTTCTGTTATCTACCTCACAGTCAGAAATAATGTAAAGAAGATTGTATCCCTTTAGGTCTTAATCTAGAAGCCATTTATGAGTTTATTAAAATCTATACAATTTTGTTATAATAATTCAAAAATATAATTGTAGATGGAGTTCAGAGCATAAACAGAACAATGCAATAAATATTGATTTGTGAGAGTCAAGACAAGTTAACACAATCTATATCTTCTCAATAGAAAACTGCTGTGGAAATTAAAAGGAAACAAACAAACATACTGCTCAGGACACTTTGCTTCCAGTTCCAATAAGAACTTGAGGAAGAATATAGCATTTCTCTGGCCTATTGGATTAGATTTCCTGCCATCACAAAATTACAAATAAATATTAAAAACATTAATTATAAATGTACCAAGAGTTTGATTGTCAGAAAGTATTTTTATCACTCTAATAATAACTACTAGTGATTCTTTTATTTATTTCCACACAGTATATAAAACACTTGCTATGCTTATATAGAAACTAATCAACTTGCTTTAGTCAGTGACAAATTCTATTATTCATAGTTGTACAGATAAATGTAAATAACGGATTTATGTTTATTACTGTAACAATTCATTCAGGTCAACAAAGGAATGAAGTATTCATATAAAAAATGTTCTAGATATAGACAGATCTCTGGATGCACAAGAATTTGACCTTTGATGATTTGTATCATTGCTGTTCAACCAACTATACACTTACAGTCAACAGATTGCCAACATGCCAGCAGCACACTTATTAAATTACATGAGTCAATGGACTCTGATGCTTGCCAGGAAAGTCTCTTCAACACTGCTTCTCAATCTGACCAAAAGGAAGGTGGTGGCATCCTTCACAACCTCTCTGCTTGGGGACTTTTGTCTTTAGCATAAGCCTGGGTCCCACCTTTTTAATAAAGCTGCAAGGGAGGCAGAAGGAAGGGATGAAAAAGGAAATTAATCGGGAAAGAAGGAGTGTTTAATACTTTAGAGTCAGTAAAAGAAATTTTGAAATGCTGTGGGCATTGACAGGATCATTCCAGGGTAGGCAGCCTTGAAAAGTTCAGGAATGATTTTGATGAGTTACACATTTTAGTTTTGATTTTTAATAACCCCGTTATTGTATATTGACACTTATCTCCAAGTAACAAGACCTTATTGAAAATAATTATGTATTTTAAATTTTAAAAATTGTGGATGCTTGTATTCCCTACTCACCTCTACATAACTAAGATGGAAAATCCATGTACTCCCAAGCCTGTTTCTTGAGCACCTTTCCCAATAAAGGGTTTGACATCAGTTTCTGTTCAAAGTTCAAGTGCGAGCAGGTGCAAATCATTCTAACCTACCCTATTAGCCTTTTCACTGACATCTCACTTCCCATGGGAATGCAATCCCTTTATCTCTGCTGAGGCTACATTGCAAACCCTGTATTCTACTGCAAGCAGTGTTCACTCCGTTTCCCTTCTCACTTCAGCTTTTAAAATTAAAACTCTTGGTGACTGAGGAGGTGTTCTCTTTATCATCCCAAATTTCCCTGAGTAATACATTCTTATTCTTGCTTCATTCCACAATTAAAACTTGAGTGAGAGGCAGAAATCAATACTTTATTCAATTCGATCCTTTAAAATGCCTGCATAAAAGAAAAATTTGTGATAACAGCATTCCACTTGTATTCGGTAAAGTATTAGCCTTGTGTCCAATGAGGGAATGTTTGATTTTGTGGAATGGAACTCATAGCAGCATGAATCTATGAGTTCTGACTTTCTCCAAGACAACAATCCATTCGTGTTGTTATCTTCAGGAGAGAAAACAGCATCACATAACTAACACTTAGCAGGGAGTGGGAAAACCACTGAGCTTACTCTAACATTGATTTTCTACCAGGTAAGTGGCATATATTAAAAAAAGGAAAATACCCAAAAGACTTAAAAACACATGGTTAGGAAATGACAGTGCCTTCTCACTGAAAGAATTCTGACAGCTGCAATTTCTAAGGACCTTAAAGAGCCACGTGCCCTAAATAAGTCTGTATAAAATGCTTTGAAACATATTCACTTCAGCCTTGTTCAGAATAACTGAAAATATTTCTAATGTCTAGCAATAACAATAAGGAACTGGTTAAATGAATTGTGCTATATCTATTATATAAGGTAGAAAATTGTGCAGTCATTAAGATGGCGTCTCCTTTTCCATATTCAGTCTCTTGAATGTTTATACTAATGTTTGTTTTCTTTTAATTCTCACTTGTGATTTAAATAGTCCTCTGAGGACTTTTTAGCCACTTCTAAGATACCTTCCAAGTCAAATGTAGGTCATTATTTCTAGACAAACAAAGCAATGCTTCAATGCCAATTCTGAGGACTGAGAATTTGTAGACTACCAACTTGGTTCTGAATATTTTAACGTTGGCCTGCCATTTTATTGTAGCTTCAGTAATATAGGACATTTTGGATGATTTCCAAAGAAATGGCTTTGGACACTATTAACATACTTATCTCAACATAAGTAAGCAGGACACCCTGTCTACAGGAATTAAATATAGTAATAAAAACTTCTTAAATTTTTTCTCCTTCAAATTATGAAAATTATCCTTACCTTAATATATTCAAGTGGGAAACAGGGACTCAACACAAGAATTGATAATTAATTTCTCTGCTTATTAATTAGAGAGTTCAACTGATAAAATTATGATAGTGTATCAAAGACCAATGGATCAAAGTTTCTTCTTAAAGGATGCCTAAATTCTCTGAAAATCACCACAAACTTGCCTTAACAAGCCATATTAAGATACTATCAAAGACACACAAAAAATAAAAACAAAAATTTTGGTATCGGCTTTCACTCTAAATTGTTGCAATAAGATAAGGCTAGAAAGTCTGTTAAAATGCACTCATCAGCTTGATGTTGAAATAGCTCTTTGTTAAGCTAATTTTTCTTTGGAAAGACCAAACAAGGTATTTCATTTTGACATGTAGAATTTTTTTCTGGGAATATAATCACAAAATGCATAGGTTGCCTTTTAGTATCAAAAGGATTAAAAGATTTTGCTGGAAGCAAGGAGTAATTGGGAGGTTATAGAGAAAATTCTGATAGAGTCTTGTTTCTGTAAAAATGAAATAATAATTGCTATAATTATTATAACATTAATAATTTGCTATTTCTCCCTATATTGTCATTGTATCCAGAATTTAGCAATAAGGGGAGATGATTTCATTCATATATTCATTCAACACTTGTGTAGCAAGCCTCAGTGCCAACCACAGTTCTAGATACTGGAGATTCAAAGATTGGCTACTAAACACTCAACATAAATAAACCCATAAGTATATTCAAGTGTTTAAAAATAAAATATCAAAAGTGAAATCATAGAGGAAAATTATAACACATGGGAATATAAGGAACCTCTTCACTGTATTTGTAAAAGATCCAACAATTTCATAGAGATGGTAAACCCTTGCTCTGGGCTTCGGTAAACACAATATTGTTGTAAAGAAGCCAGAACTGATTAATTTCTTAAAATATTTCTAGAAAACCAGTGCTATGAGATATGTTTAGGAAAATTTGGAGGAAATCTATTTCAGAGAAATACCCCTCAAACAAAAATTTTTCTTCACCCTTGAAAATGAAAAAGTAATAGAATTTGTAGTTCTTTTATTATATTATTCAATTAAGTGTAGTTTTGTTTTTAAATCAACACAGAGCTTTTGCTGTGAGAAACTAATACTATGCAAAGAAGATCTCCTTATTGGTTTTGTTAAGATAGTTTTGGTTTTTTCAGTAACAATTTTGAAGATCGTCAAGAATAAAAAATGCCTGGGTTTGTTGACAACTTTAGTTTTTACTCCTCAATTTCTCAATAGAAATTCTTTGGCAAATTAAAGCTCTACATTTAGATTTGTTTCATTCATTTTTTTAGCTCATTTTTGAAGGTATTCGAGGTCCTGGAATAGAAGGTGACATTGCCATTGATGATGTATCAATTGCAGAAGGAGAATGTGCAAAACAAGACCTAACAACTAAGAGTAAGTGTCTCTTCTTGGATTTGGTTGATGGGAAGTTAAAGTAATGTAATTAGTATTAAACTAATATATTCCAATAAGAATAAATGTTTTTAGTTTGTTTATTTAGAATTTCTTTTATAGGAGACCCTAAAATTTTGAAGATATTTTAAAATCAAAATGTTAAGTTCAACCGTATGCTTATTTAACCTGAGATAAATAAAAGTAATTTTCATTTAAGTCTTTGTACAGCAAGCACACTTTGATTTTTAGTTAAGATTTTAAAGTATTTTTAAATTCATATTATTAATTTCAGATTTTTTTAACTTTTATGAAAATTTTTGGTTAATGTATATACTCAGCACACATTTATATAAACACATCTGTTTTTATTCCCTCAGTTTATGAAGGTATTTCGTAAGTTCAACTTTTGCTAAACATTTTAACAGATTCAATATTATGAACAGTCTTAGTATATACAGAGGGTGCCAAAAAATGTACACGTATTTTAAGAAAGGAAAAAACTGTATTAAAATTGTAATACTCAATATATACTGATTACAAAAGATGAATACAAGTCATGTGTATACATTTTTCTTGGCATCCCCGGTATATTCAGTAATGGGGTAGCCTTATTTCTTTTTTCCTGGTATAGTTAATCATCTTCAACCTGCACTACATTCAATTGTTTAATAATTTGGTTTCACTTTTTGCTCCAGTTTGAACATTATAATTTAATGATATCTTCAAATTTTATTTTTCACCACAAATCCATTTTTTAATACAAGAGGTATAAATAAAAATAATAAGTAATACCAAAAGCATCAGAATTATGTATTGAGCTGCTTCTCAAAATCCTCACCTTTATATTATCCATTTGAAGTTGAGAAATCTGAAATCAGTCCCATTAAAAATTCCTCCAATTGAAGGGTTTTCATAGGAACATCTGGAATCTTTAATTTTGTGGTCATATAAAGAGGTATCAATCAAACTAAAATTATAAAAATAACTCATCAATTATTTAGCACACACAAAAGTAGCATGAAAATCCATTTTGTATAAGTCTAGAGCAATTCAGTCTTTGTTTATTGAGTATATTTAGTGAGAAATTATGTCAGTCTAGATGTTGAAAGTCGAATTTCTACAGCTACCCAGTGATTGCTCATGTGAACTCAATTTACTGCATTTATAAACATTGTAAAAAGACAAAAACTAAAATTGTGTATAACAATGAGCCATTTTTCTCATAGTTTTACCTTCCTGTTATTACACTTAGCATTTCAAGTAACACATTTAGTATAAATTTCTCCCTGTGTCTGGCTAATATTGCTAGTTAGAAAACCTGTTTTCTAACTACTGGTTAGAAAACCAGTAGCTGAAATCAAAGGAAGTAGGTTTGTCAAATACACAAAAAAAGCATGCTTTCTCTTCAGAAGGTAATGGATTTCTTTTGATTTCACAACATGAATCAGTGACAGAAACATATTAACTGAAGATAGTTACCATCTTATACATTTTGATAATTTAATCACTGAAAAATATTACAAATTAAATGTAATAAGTTGAATTAAACTTTCCAAATGAGGAAAGCAAGAGAACATAATTTACTCCCAAAGGAGAAAGCAGAAATGGTAAGAGTAGCTACAGTGAAATGAGTGTGAAAACCCAGAGGGACTTTATTATTGCATAATAGAATAGTTTCATTTTTCTTAAACTACTAAGTCCAAAGATATGTGTGCCTGTTTTAAATGAGATACATCTATATGTACTAAAGTTACTCTTATTTAGCCTCTATAAATTAAGGAAAACAAATAATCCTAATTAAACAAAAATATGCTTTTTGGTATGAGAAAGTATTCTGTTACATTTGTATCTACTTAACTATGATGTATTAAGTTTATTTTCATGAAGAGTGTTTGATGCATATTAAGTTAATGTTAATTTCTAGTACAAACCAGCTTGGAGGCTCAAAGCCTCTTCCTAACTGCTCAGTCTCTCAACGCTTCTCAGGCACAAAGTAAATGTTACTATGTCCCACACCATCAGAAGATGAGATTGGATGTCTCTTATTTTCAAAACCCAGCCTCTCCTAGGTGAGAGCCATTTTGAAACTTAAGCAAGATTAATGAATTATTGGTTTTACTTGTGTTAGCCTATCTAGGTAAGGTATGTATTCTGAAAAGTATCACCTGGACATGAGGCTTTCGCTGAAATACCAGCTATAGGAAGAATTTCAAGGCAGATTGGTGGAAGAGATTTTTCAGTCAGAATGAACTTCATAGTGCTTCTAAAAATTACACTAACCAGATCATTATGTACTTGATTCATACATAGTGGACTGATTGAAACACATATAATCCAGTATTTGCAGTAGTTCATTCCCTTACCCATAAGGATCCCTCCCTAGTTTTCATCAAGAGTAAATTTTCTCTCCATTTAAGCTTAAGGACTTCTGGAAGTTTGAAAAAAAAAAACTGACCTTTTAAGATTTCTGAGAATTTTCTGTGTGCGTGCTTTTATGTGGCCTGCAGAGCTCTGAGGTTGACGTCGGCCACAAATCCACACAAGTATCTTCTGAACAAGTTTTTATAGCATTTATATCAATTTAAATCTGCAAATATGTTTATTTTATCAAATGCCTAACCACGTATCCAAGTTATATTCTGAACTTTCACCTGTCTTGGAAATGATGCTGATAAATAAAACCGAAACAAAAGTTTTCCATATACCAAAACTATTTCATTAGTTCACCAAAGTTGTATTGGTAGTTGCATGGAATACTTATTCTTCTTTGTTGTTGTTTCTTGGCATTTATTTTCCTTGTCTCTAGATTCCGTTGATGGTGCTGTTGGAATTTTAGTACATATATGGCTTTTTCCAGTTATCGTCCTCATCTCTATCCTAAGTCCTCGAAGGTGACCTTATCCTGGCAGAGGCTATAAAAGATTCACCAGGCACTGGCACGAAGAGTCTTTGTAAATGGACATTGAAAAATACAAACTACCAAAGATTCCTCCACTGACTACTGACTCAAAAATAAAATAATAAAACAAATTTTTTTTTAAGCACTGGGGATAAAAAGACATCATGGAAGTATAACTTATTCCAAACTACATGTAAAAGATAATCTTGACCTGAGTAGAGAAGAGACCGTCAGGTGCTTTTGTGGTTAAAAAGATTACAGCATCATCTGGTCATCTGGTTGAACTCTGGAAAAAAGAAAAAAAAAAAGAGCTATAGAAATTCTTGTCAAAGCACAAAGTCATGGCTGGTTTTGTTTCAAATGAATAGTTTGCTTGTTACCATGGAAACCTAATGGCCTGCCAACAAAAACCTCATTGTAAACAGGGTAACGTGAAGAGCTGGCATTTATTTTCCTTTGGAGAAGGTTTTCTGTAGAGAAATAAATAGGCCCTTTCACCTTTGGTTGTTACCCTTCCTTGAAAAGAACCCGAACGCAGAATTATTTAAAACATTCATGTTCCTCCCCACCTTATCCTCATCCTACCTCTCTGATTTTTATTTGTTTTCCTCCCATGGCTAAGCTAGATAACCGTATGCTGTCTCTTTTTGCATGCACTGCTATCCAGGATGGGAAACCTGGGCTTACATAACACACAGGCTTATCGGAGTTTGCTCGCGGCCACTTGAACACCCAAACTGTCATCTGTTCCAATGAAGAAACCAAACCACCATCTTTTATAAATTGCCATGGAAACCAAGTGCCTTCAACGAAACAAGCCTGAATAATTTTCAACTCAGAAGCTTGCACTGCTAAGAGTGGTTTGTGTAAGACTATTTTGTAAACAAACTACAGAGCCTAAATGTGCAAATTACAGGCGAGACAACACAGCCGCTTCTGAAGAAGAAAGGACCGAAGCTGCGTCGTAAGCCCATGCAGACAAGATATTTGTGGTTTGACCTCCTAGACGGCCATGGCCTTTCGGCTTATTGTCCATTAGAAAATAACTTCCATTGAGACCAGACATGGGAGCAACGCTTTTTTTCTTCCAGGTTATTAAATGGGTCAACCAGAGCAAAAGGTTAAGATAATACTTAGTGCAGAAGATGGTAAAACACAAGAGTGATTTTTTTTTACTCTAACCACCATTTGAAATGAAATTGGCCCTAGCTTTAGAGGGAACAAGAAAATGTCCGTGATTGCAGTACGTACAAACTCTACAGCGGAACTGGGCCTGAGATATCTGGCTTTATTCTAAACACTGAGGGTAATATGCCTCTGCCCTTTAGTCAGACTGTGCAAATTGTGAAATATTATTTTATTATTTTACAAAGATTAAAGAACACTTTTACAAAAAAATGAAAACCTGTAAAAATGATTTTGAGCTACCTGAGGACAAATCATACCTTTAACCAGCCAGTTTTCCAATGCATTGTAAATTTCACTTAAACCTGTTGGTTATGAAAATTTGAAGATTTTTTTTCCTTAAATTATCTCAGCTTTTAACTTCATTTAAAAAGACTTTTGTCTAAAGAAGAATATTATTATTATTATTATATGTTCTTTCAACACCCCAGGATTAAAAAAAAACTGATTATGCAAGTAATTGGGATATAAGTATTAAATTATAACATTTACAAATATTAATATAAAAGCACAACAAAATGTAGTGGAAAAATGACACAGCTTGATTTTTTTAAAAAAAATTCTGTAGAAATGTTTGTGCAAATTCAGTAATTCAACTTAAAAGATAATTTTACAGCTATGTTCAATAAAGCCTCTTTCCAGGTAAGGTATGAAAAGCAGTATGTGTGTTTGTCGAGCAATGTTCACTATTCACCGAAAGGAGACTAGTTATACAATTTATCAGCGATGTTGCCATGGGATAAACAGTTAGTGCGTCATATACCTTAACATCTGCAGGAAGAAATTTTAATAGGAACTCCCTGATGCACTCTTCCATATTTGTAATACATGTACAAAAAAATGTCAAATCTTTGAAAGTAAAATATGAAACCAATATGAACTTGAAATTTAATGTGTATTTTTATAGTTAAAGAGGGGACCAGTCTGAATATCTAGGTAATGATAGAACTGAGCTGAACCAAGTCGTTTAAATTAAACAGAATAAACATATGAATTTGAACAAATCAGGCATATTGAAATTTTTTCAAATTTACAGTCACCCATCTACTTTATCAAACCAAAGAGATTACTAAGTTAACAACGTGTGGGGCACTCAGTTTAATATTTACTAAATCTCCCTCTACCTTGACTTGCATTTTGTGTGGCAACTAACCAGTCTTCTCCACTATCCCACATCAGTGGGTCATCTTTTCGAATTGATTTTCTGCACACTCCGGTAATATCAATAAAAAGGTTTTAGATCTAAAGAGAGGCTTAACTCATTGCTGCCTTCTTGATCTTTAATTTGATTTGAGGGAGAATTTTGCAAAAAAACTAAAAAACCTACATTCAGAACGTTTAGCTAACATATGTCCTTTCCAGGAAAACAGTCAAGTCTCCTTTTCTCCTAAGTAAAACTACACAAAAAGACTGCTGTAAGGGAAAGTTTCAATCCCACTATTAAACATTAATAAGATATTAGGTCTTTCTGTAACTTTTCACACAGTAAGAATATTCAGTGGTTGCGAAGTTCATGAGAACTGGCTGGTACTTCAAAAATTAATTTTCATTAACTTTTTGAGAAATTGCTGATGAGTGCCAAGAACAAAGGGCAATCAGAAGAACTGCAAAGCAATCAGATTAATTGATACGGTAATAAATTAAAATATATATCTCAAGTGGGTTCTGAATCATTTATATAAACCAACAAACTTAGAATTAGAAGCAATGGTTTTCACTCCAGATGAAATGTTTAGTTGCTTCAATGGATAAAAACGCAGGCCATTTAAAAAAGTTGGGATAAGTGAAATATAAATTGTGTTAAGTAGTCTCTTCTTAAATATTAGTGACAATAATGACAACTTTAAAACCCCTGTTTACAAACTGCCTTCCTTTTCCTAATATTTTTTGTGTTTATTACGAACTGAACTCACCAATATATTCCCCCTTTTCCTTTTTGATAATGTATTTTAAGTGTTATTGATGTCAATATTTTTTTGTTCTCTTGTAGGAAGACATCAGGCAATGGAGATTTTAAATTTCTGGGGGAGAGATCAGACTATGTAATCCAGTAATTGATCTCTGATTAATTAGAAGCATTACTTTGTTTCATCAGTTCAAAGATGCTTGTTTCTCCACATTTTAATGTCTCTGCAATTGGACCTATTTTAATTACAATTGACAACAATTCCGTGTAGTGATATATAAAATAATAGTGTATCCAAAAACTGATGACATCTTATTAGATATTGAAATTCACTAAAGTTTCCATAACTTTATGGAAACTTTATGCCCAATCATGCCCAATATTATTACTTTTCAATAATAGCCCCATCACATCTGTAGAATTTATGCTTAATACTCATCGACTATACATTATTTAAAAATAACATAACTTTTATTTTGTGCTTTTGAAAAATCTGAGACTTCTCTTACATATATTATATACATACCTAGCCCTGTTTTTTTTTTCTTTTTCCTGCTACCTATTTTTTAACACCATCATGAATTACAATATGCTATGTATCCCTGGTTTAAAAAATGTTTTGTTCAGTTTCATGTGATTCATAGTACTTAGTAGGTTAGAAGTTTGGCCTGCAATTACATTTTCTTTAAGAGACTTGAAAGATGCATGGTACACCACGATGTAATGGGCTAAACTAATGGTACTTCGTTTCACATATATCACAGAATTGACTGTGGCATGGCAATAAAATATGATAATTTTAATCATCAGAATTACAAACCAGCTAGTCAGTTACATCATGTTACAAATAGTAACAATAATCCCATTCTTTATTTTTATATTTTAAAATAAGACACAACATGAATGACAACTGCACTAACTTTTCACCAAACATGCATTTTTATTTTAGACTTTGTAATAAACGTATCTGTCAAAATGTGTAATTTGAAGAACAATTAATTAGTTTACTTCTATGCTTAAGACTGTGTGAAACTGGCTGTAGTATTTTTCGTGATCTATATTGTTTTTCTTTTTGATTATAGATTTGGAAAATGGTGACAACTAATCTAATTTTGATAGAGTGATTTTAAAGGATTCTTTCGAATGCATGTTCTTTATCAAAAAGCTTTTTTTTTTTTTTTTTTAATGTGCCTTTCAAAGACCAGGGCATCTAAACAGACATTTAAACTGGAAAAATTGTACTCCCAATTCATTTTCTTCTTGATTGATGACTACTTCTTACTAATTGCTTCGTCTATGTCTCAACAAAGCAGAAGGTATACTCTTCTTGCAACTGGGTAGTTGATCTCAATGAGGAGTTATTACATTTTCTGTGAAAACAATCAAATCATAGGGTTCAATCCCAAGCTATTTCCCTTCCGACAGTGTTTCCTTTATAGCTAACTAGTTTAATTAGTTTTCTTAGTGCTTCTTTTTAAAAAACAATGTCTCTGGCATTTTCTACTTCAGCTTTGGAGAAAAGCTACCACAGAATGATCAGACCTTTTTTCAAATCTGATACAAAAAGTTCTTTGCTGAGTATCCATAATATTTATAAATAAATATATGTTATTACATAGAAAAGGTAAAAATTAAAGACTTGAAATTTTAATGTGAAGTATGTCAGTTCAGAATCAATCCATTATATGTTCATGGCTGCTTAGAAACAAGTGAAATTTAAGGAGAGATAAAATATTCCATATATTTGCTTATGGACTACTTTTTGACATTATTAATATAAAGCTTAATAAATTATGAGTGGTGATTGCACTGAACCCACATCGAGTATATTAAAAATAAGGAATTGGAATTCAAAAATTTGAGTAGGGCAGAGGTTAAACTCTGAGTAGAAACTGAAATCGTTTTCTCAAGGGAATATTTACAACTGATTAAATTTGATTTCAACTGTACTAATTTTCCATGAGTTGAGCTAAAATGTATTCTTATTTTTCAATAAAACGATGGAAAATTCTATGAAATAGGGATTAGCTTGTTAGTCTCAATTTGTTTTCCTATGGCTCTTAATTGTTGTCCTGGATTTCCAGGGTATCATTTTTATTTCTCAAGTCTCATCAGTATATTTAAATGTATAAGTTTAATCAAATATACATTGTGTTAAATTTATATTGAATATTAGTTACATTTTAGATCTCAAAAGTTTAGATTTAACTTTTTCCTTTTGATATTTTCTTTCTGCTAAATAGTTTTAGATAGCTGTATGTTATTTTCCCTTGGATTTTCTTTCAATAAATAAAATTATGTTAAATACTCTATTAGTGTTTTTGGGAAATTTCTGTTGTCAATAAGCCCTTAAGTTAGAAGCAGAAGATATTTAAATGGCAATTATATATGAAAATTAAGATGAAAATGTCATCATTTCTCTCACTATTTAAAAGCTTTTATAGACTCGACACTACAGTGAAGCACAATTAGCCCATTAAAGATATGTGTTGGTTTTTACATCCTTTGTGAGGGATCATTTATAAATTGTGTTAAACAAGTAGGCACTAAAATCTTCCTGAATGAACTGCAAATTAAGAATTATGGCTCATTTTAGTAACTCCGGTCTTCTGTATGATATGTGAAGTAATTGACTGAAGATTAACAACTCGAATGTTATTGAAGATGGTAGTTTTAATCACATATTTCATGGGTGCAGTGTAGGCTCTATGTGGGTCTTCTGAGTTAAACAAACAATACACTTGACAGTGATTTGCATGAACCACAGCATAAGTGGAATCCTAAAAATTAACTTGCTTATTGTTGTTTCCCTACTGCCTATTTAGGTTAGTTTTCTCTTTGTCTTTGGTATTATATGTCTTAATATAGCCATGAAATTTTGGAAATGCAAATATAATTAACATTAACAGACACATTAACCATGTTTAAACCTCAACTCAACTGCCCCCTAACTACGTATTAACATTCTGTTTATTCTCCATAAGCTGTTTGGTCTAATAGACAAATTAAGGACTTTACCCATACTTAATTTATTCCTTTCAAGTATTCTTTAGTTGTCTGCTTTTCTGCTTCCCAGCTGAACTTGTGACCTTCTCTTTGGCAAGAACTATAACTTTTTACACATTTAAGAACTTCCAACTTACCTAGATTCTATAAAGATTATTGAATTAATGATTACTGAATTAATACATGATCTAGAGCTATATTTAGAACAGACTTATTTAATAAATCTAGGCAATAGCAGCAATGTCACCTTTTAGTTATAAAATCAATGAAATTTCACAGACAGAAGATTATCTCCTTCGTACTGAGAAAAATGAGTCAACGCAACTGAAAAGCCAGTTTAAGCATTTGCAACACAACTTTCTGGCACTTTTAATTTAACTGAAAACAATTATTATTCTTAATAAAAGGGTCAATGCTGTTAATGTTTTTTGCCAGCAATCATTATCTGGTTAAACAAAAGAAAATGAGACTAAGTCTGCATGTTTTGTGTTAGATGCCACCATTACACATGAGAATAATACTACATAGACTATTACGCTTAATTTTACATTAAGGAGACCATATGAGCTATAACTAAATTCAAAGACTTAGCTCCTTTCTAGAGTTTGTTGTAATATATGTTGCTTGGGATCCTATCATCCACTAAACTTGAAATGAAGTATATTTAAACATGCATTTTTTTAAAGTTATATAATAATTTGATTTATAAAAACAAGAAGGTATTTATTTACTTCTGAGTAATATTTTAGATAGCAAAAACTTGATTCTTACACATGGAACAAGATAATGAGAAATAAATTAATTTTCAAAAGTGGAAACAGTGTTGAACAGAGAGGACTATTAATTTTCATTATTTTATGTTGTTTCTGCTTTGAATTACATGTTTTAATTTCCAAAATTCACACAATTCAACAGGCCAATGAGCCCAGAATAAAAAATGGTACAATGCTAGTATGTGGCAACCACACAATAATTAATTGTTAAGAAACTGAAAAAAAAGTAAGTAGTACAGTGAGTGGTATAATTTTTTAATGAAATAAACATGCATCTCTTTCATTGATTTAGTTTGCGAAAATCATGTACAAGAGAGGGATTTTGCCTATCCTCAAAGGTCTTTTCGATGCAGGAATATCTGGGGGTGCTGGAAGGGTACTCATTGTGAATCATCACCCCCTTCTGAGGCCTGCACTTCCTCACTCAGTCCATTCCTTCATGCTTAGTGTTGCTTTCTCCACTTAATCTTCTTTCAAATGATAAATACTCCCATAAGAGAAACATATTAGCCTGTCATCTTTCGAATGACCATTTTATCAGCTCACAGTCTTCAAATATCTAGCATAATAGACTGAGGAAATGCTGGATCTACCAGAAAGGGCTACAGAACAGGAAGGAGATGCATGCAGAGAAGAGAGATGGTATTTCAAAGACTACACGCATTTTACAATTTTCCTGAGGACAAGTGCATATTACATATCTAGTGTGTACAACAAACAGAATAAGAAGAATGTCAGGCTGCTAGATACATGCAAGGCTCAAAGAACAAAATGAGAGAGTTTCTAGGACGGAAACATAAACGAGGTTACAGACAGAGGGACAATAGCAATAGATATGGATAATACATTTAAAAATGAAACTAATTAGAGTGTTCACATTAGTAGAAAGGGGAGAAAAGGAAAAGTACATAACCAGATGCATTTATGCATTTTGCAGAGATAGATAATCTAAAGCAGCGGTTCTCAACCTTCCTAATGCCGCGACCCCTTAATACAGTTCCTCATGTTGTGGTGACCCCCAACCATAAAATTATTTTCGTTGCTACTCTATAACTGTAATTTTGCTACTGTTATGAATTGTAATGTAATATCTTTTTGTTTTCCGATGGTCTTAGGCGACCCCTGTGAAAGGGTCATTCGACCCCCAAAGGGGTCACGACCCACAGGTTGAGAACCGCTGATCTAAAGAATGAAAACAAAATATTTAGATCAATAAGTCTGAAAAGGAACTGCAACATTATATATATACAAATATTTTATCACCTGCTCCTCTTGCTTTCTCTTCTTTCTTTCGCAGTGACTGTGGGTGCAACCTGGCCTCTGTGTCCACTTTCTCCTTCTTGGTTACACAGATTCACATATGTAGGTTAGTGTACAGCAAATTTGCCTTTGAGATGTACTTCACCAAGCAATTCCTGCCTCAGACTGCCTCTGTTCACACTCTATCTCCACCACTTGCTCAATATATAATTTTAGTCAACTTTTTCAATGTCCCTAAATGACTCAGTTTCCTCTCCTGTAAAACACGGGTAATAGAAACAATAATAATAATAGTGGTATTTCACAGAATTACCAGGAGGCTCAAATGCCAGAAACCGGTAAAACACTTATTTCCTAGAGAATAGCAAGCATTAATGAGCACTAACTTTTCATTGATATGCTTGCTATTCTTAGAAAAAGAAGAGTAAAGTTGAGAAGCTTAATGTCTATTACAGTGCATATTTGCCAAGTTTGGAAATGAGCATTTTCAAGTTATTTCCACTTTCTCTAATAAGCTGCCTTCAAGCCCATGCATATGCAACATACATGCCATTTACATAATGACTTATCATTTTCACATTGTTTTCACACATACCATTTCATCTGTTCTAACCCTAATGACTAGTGACTTCCCCATGGTGTATGTGAATCTAAGTGTGATAGATGGCTTCCAGTCCTCTTTCCATCACCCTTTCTCTCATAGCATATAGATGGGCACCTTTTCACAGTGTGATCCAGAAGTGAAAAGAAGAGTGTTTAATAAGCAATGTCTTTTGTATTTCATTACCCAGTGAATTTCCATACTATATCAAATATAAAACAACATTATTTTATGTACCGATTTTTACTGTGATTGCAAGGTACTACAACAGGCAGTCCTATTTCAAAGATGTTAGATTGTGAAAAAAAATGAATCTTAAGATTAATGAAATATAACATCATTTATAATTATACCAGATATTTCATTTGCACCTCACAGGAAACCTGATTTGTGTACTGTAATTCAGTTGGACTCTGACTTTAATGGGCATCAAAATCTCCTAGAATGGTTGTTGATTCCAGAGTCTTGGCATGAGACGTTTTTATTCAATAGAGTAGGTGAAGGAGAGAAGACATAGGATCTTAAACAAAGCCTTTAAATAATTCTGATTTTTGTGATCAAACAACCACAATTTGATAAAAATTTCTGTAAGTTCAAATCCTGATTTTTACCATGATAGCTCTGTGACCTTAAATAGAGGGTTTAAAATCTTCGCACCTTAGTTTTTCTGGAGACACCATAGAGAGGTCTAGAGTCAGCCTGCTAGGGCTCTTCATTATGTAATCTCCCTCTTTTCCCTTCTCTAAAAGGGGGTATTGTGTTATCTAATTAATGAGCTAACATATGTACCACACTTAGAACATTACTGGCATATAACAAGCATCACAAAAGTCTGCTCACATGTAAAAATGGATAGTATAATAATAATGCCTATCAAGTATTTGGCAGAGAAGTGTTTTCTTTCTGATTTTTTTATTATTATTGGCTTAATACAGTAACATATCTTTCAAAACCGGTTCTTTAAATATTCTTCTCGTGGTTAACTCTTTTTTTTTTCTTGTTTTGTCTTGAAGATAGACAAGGAATAATTTCTACAATATTTTACTGTTCATATTTATCTGACAGGAAATAAATCAGCTCCCAAATGAAGTAAGTTCTCTGACATTACTTTAAAATGTAAATTATTTTTTGAATTTTAGGATATAAACATTTTATACAAATATTTATAAAATATTTTTTTATTTTAGGATATAAAAATTTAGTTAGAAAAATTAAACAATTATTAATGAATGAGCACAATTTTGGCATTCTTCAAAAGTGAGCATTGAGATTTACAGATGTGTTTATATTCTAGAGAGAAATGCTGCTTATTTTTTAAAATTAAGCTTTTATTGTAGATAATTGTCTAGTCACATGCAGTTGTAAGAAAATATAGAGACATCCTGTGTACATTTCACCAATTCCCCTAGCGATAACATCTTATTCTTGTGTGTGTTGTGTGTGTATTTAGTTCTCTGTATTTTATCGCATCTGTAGGTTCATGTATCCACCACCTCGGTTAAGATACACAATTCAACCACCACAAGAACCCTTTCATGCAGCCTTTTTATAACCACACCCAGTTCTTTCCTGCTGCCCCTCCTCTAACCCATCCTCTACACCTGGCAACAACTAATCTCTTCTCCATTTCTACAGTTTTGTCATTTCAAGAATGTTATGCAAATGCTACCATACATTTAGTAAGTTTTGGGTATTGACTTTTTGCACTCAGCATAAGTCCCTGGAGATTTATTCACGTTGTGACATGTATCAATCGTTTGTACATTTTTATTGCGGAGTAATATTGTGTAGTATGGACGTGCTACAGTTTGTGTACCCATTCACCCACAGAAGGACATCTGGGTTATTTGCAGTGTGGGGCTATTGCAAATAAAGCCGCTGTGAACATTCATGTACACATTGTTGTGTGAATGTAAGTTTCCATTTCCAAGATGTTCAGCAGTGCGATCACTGGGTGGTATGGTAACTGTATGCCTAGTTTTATAAGAAACTGCCAAATTGCTTTCCAAAGTGGATATACCATTTAACATTCCCACCAGCAATGTGTGAATGATCTGATTTCTATGCATTCTCATCAACATTTGGTGCTGTCACTACTTTTTTTATTCAACTATTCTGATAGGTATGTAGTGATATCTCATTGTGGTTTTGCATTTTTAGTGGCTAATGAAGATGAACACCTTTTCATTTGCCATCTGAATCTCCTCTTCTGCAATATGTCTAACCATGTCCTTTTCTGTTTTCTAATTGGATTTCTGTTTTTTACTGTTGAGTTTTGAGAGTTCTTTTTTATTCTACCCATAATTCATGTGCCTGATATGTGAATTTTAAGTAGTTTCTCCACTTCAGTTCCTTTTTTTTCTTTTGTCACCCTCTTCCCATGGTATTTTTCAAAGCAAAAAATTTTAGTTTTGATAATGTCCAATTTATCATTTTTGGGGGAGGGAGGTGTTTATATTTGCAGTGTCAAGTCTAAGAACTTATTGTCTAGCACCAGATACTAAAGATTTTCTCCATTTTTCTTTTAAAATCAATGTTGTCTTTATCTTAAGATGGAAAATTGGACAAATTTTGTTTTGTTATAATGTTAGGTACATTTATTGTAGTTCAAAAATACTGATATTTTCTCATAGCAATTATAGAAGGTATAAAATAAAGCCTGACGACTGTGTGAGAGATTTTGTCATGATCCAAGGCCTACCCATGCACTACAGTTCAAAGTGCCGGAAATTGGGCCGGCTGAGTGGCGCAATGGTTAAGAACTGGCTTGGGACGCCAGAGGGTCCCGGTTCGGATCCCACATATGAAGGCCAGTGACACTGCCCTCCACAGCTAAGATGCTGAACAACAGCTCAGCCTGGAGCTGGGCTGCCATGAGTTGCCGGCGATGGCATAGGCTGAAGAAAAAAAAAAAAGTGCCGGAAATTGACACCATCCTGACCAGCTCCCATGCCGCCCTGCACCGGCCACCTTAATGAATGCATCATGTCCAAGCTTTCTCTCCCTAAGGGAGAAAGCTCTGAGATGCCTGTTCTACAAACTATTGGAGTTCCCCAGTGGGACCAATTTTATTATCCATTAGTGGTCCTTGGTTAAGAGCAATTCTTTATTGGATGTCTTTCCTTCTTCTATCACTTCCTCACATCCCTACTAGAATTTCCTGGAATCACCTTCCAGATAAAATGTTGCCCTGAAATCTTGTCTCAAAGACTGCGTCTGAGAGAACCAAACTAATATGATGGTTTATTTACAGAAGAACCAAGAATCTCTTTTTTTTAAATGGACTCAAACTTCATGTAATATAGAAATATATCTACTATTATTAGGCTCAAAACATGCATCATATTACATGCAGTCTGACATATTTATTAAAATATGTACACCCAAACTGCTAAATTCTTCCTGTATGGTATGTGTCATTTAGCAAAGTTTCATTTTCTACTTTATTCCTGTATTCTTAATATTTTGACATTAAACATATATTAATTTTGTAATCCGGGGGAAAAAAGTACCCAGGGAGAGGAAAGAAAGAAAATGGCTCAATGTAGGGAGAATTTTCCTTTGGGTTTCTTCTTGTTCAAAAGTGGATCTTTTCTAGATTTGCCTGGCCTTTAAAATATAGCTTTAGGCATTCTACATGAAGACCAAGGCAGTGAGGAGAACAACCGTGTCTGCCTGGTGAGGTATGAAGAATGTGCTGGGTAGTGAAAACAGGATAATTATCAAGAGCACAATGTCGCTTAATGTTGCCCATTAGCAGAGGAAATAGGTCAAGTTGTAGAGTCAAACTATGCTCTACTTACTGAGGCCTACTTAATTCGAAGTTTAGATTGGACATATGCAATTTAAAAAGATGAAAAATCTTATTTGTAAGAGAGTAACGATAATATGTGCACTCATAAATAACAGTGAAGAGTTTACATGCCTGGCGAAAAATGCAGGATTCCTGTTTTAGAATATAACATATATGTTACTAAAGCTCTTTTAACCACTTTTATCTTTTCCCTCCTGTACACTAATTATTTGTTGCTCTCAATTATAGTCGTTCAACTGCATTTATTTGTTCTAGAAAACAGTACACTGTACATGAAAGTAATCTTCCTCACAAGGAGGGCATTTCTTTTCATCTTCTGGCCTGGTTAGCCCTGTTGATTTGGGTACATGCTAACGAGCCAAGCCTGCAGCTTCAAACCCTATCCTAATTAGCTGCGCATAGAGGGTGGAACTCCATGGACACACACGGGTAGTCTCAGCCAAACATCGGACCAATGCTTGTTACTGCTCAGAAATGAGATTAAGATTGTGTGACTACATTGATGGTTTTCATTATCACTATTAAATAAAAATTTCAAAACCATGTTTTACCTTGGTGTATTAATATTTCTTTTTCTCCAGTGTTCTTTATCTTTATAATGGCACCAATGATTATTATATTAAGCCAGAAACCTGGGAATCAACCTTGATGCCTCCCCATTCTTCAACCCTTATATCTAATCCATCATCACATCTTGTTACTTTTTGCCTCCCGAATATATTTTGAATCTGTCTACTTGCTACCATCTCTGACGTCACTACTATAGACACAGTGACCATGAACTTTTGCTAGGATACTACATTAGCTTCTCCTTGTAGACTTCCACACCCTGTTGTTCTTCACCTTGTAGCTTACATAATTATCCTAAACTATAAATATAAGTTCACTCTTCTTCTTAAAGCCCTTAATGGCTTCCCACTGCTTACCAAATAAAAATTGAATTCCTTCAAGTAGCAATAAGAAACTTGCATAATCTGGCTTCTTCTCACCCATCTAGCCTCATCTCCCTTGTTCTCTAAATACAGGTACCGCCACCCCCACCCCCGCCCCACAGTATCTAGTATATTACCTAATCTATAGTTGGTACTCATCAAATTAAGATGAAGGAATAAATAATTATCTTACCACTCTTGCTCTTACTCATGTTGCTTCAAACACAGAGCTTTCCTTCAATTTCTGCAAAACTATCTCCATACTCAGGGCCCCTGTATCTGTTTTTCCTCCATCTCAAATAATCTAAGCCCCTTTCTCCTTCTCCCAGTTTATTCCTGATCTCAGTTTCTATAAGATGTTTCTCTGGGGATCTTTTCTTCATCATTTAGATCAAATTAGTTTCTTCTAGTACATATTCCCTCTATTTCCCTTTAGAACATTTCTCAAATGTTTAATTGAATATTTGTTTGTTTGATTACTATGTTTCCCTTACCAGACTGTAACCTCTGTGAAGCCAGCAGAAATATCATTTCACTTACCATCTTCTAATAATTCACAGTAGGCTGTCAAATGTTTGTTAAGCAAAAATGAATGACTGTATCCTCCCATTCTGATTCTTTAGTGGCCAAGTCCAAAGAGTCCCCAAAGACTCACTCTCTTTAGTCACTTTATTTTTATAATGTTCATCACATTATTTTTGAATTTTTGAAATTACCAACTTTTTGAAATGACCAAAGTTGGTATATGTTATATTTGTTGGCTTTTCCTGATTATTTTGGATACTATCTATTGTCTGCATACCACCTATTGTTTTTCCTATTTTTAACAATATTTTCCAACAGTCTAAGTTTTTTGTTATTGTTGTTTGTCCCATCCTATCGACTACCAGAACAGCCCTTCAGTAGATGATGTCCAAATTGACCTTATTTTCTAGGCCTGCATCTTTTATATAAACTGAAGATTTATGATGAATACAACTCTTTAAAGTCCAAATCAATAATCAACGGTCTCTAAATCCCTAAAAACCAAATTCTTCTCCTGAATGCTTTACCTGATTAATTTGGCCTTCATGCTACCATTTCTCTAGTGAACTATGTTTTCCCTTGTGCCCCACATTTAGTTAGTATTGCCTCCTTACTTCTTCCATCTTTAACCCTTTTTAAACTCCATTCTGCTTTCACAGAAAATGACTTAAATTTTCACCTGTCTAGACAAAGCAATAGCTTTCTAATTTATGTCATTGCTTTTATGCCCCCTTTTCCCATAGCTCTGTGTCAAATTGGTTTTCGTAAATAGAGTCTTATTCCTTTACAAGACTGTGGAGCCTCAAGATATTGGTCCCCCTACTCAGGGATTCTTAGTGTCCACCTTTTGCATAACTGGCTGACATACAAATGCCTACATGTCTACTGTAAATGTTCTTATATGTTTCTCATATACCTTGCCAGATTAATGTACATTGTGATTTTATTAAGAAAGCATACTTTTCCTAAAACATATTCAGCCTTTCTAAATTCTGTGATTTTTATGTTATTATTCCACTTGACTGAAATGACTTCTAGCTTAGGATCTTGGAAGGGCTGAGACAGAGAAGTTCTACCCATTTTGAACATTCCTATCAAATGCTACCTTTTCTACCTGATAACCTTCTTGAAATTCATGACAGCTTTTGGCACCTCTTTTATGAAATAGATATTTTGCTTCATATTATAACTATTGGATCCTTGTCTTGTTTCCTTCATAGAGACTGTAAGCTCCTTAAGAGCAGGCATTTCTTATTAGTTTTATGTTCCCTGCAATGCCAATTTCAAGGATTGGCATATACTAGGTGCTCAATTAATATTTGTTGAATTAAACTAAATATGTAGGAAGTCAAACTAATAAAAATGTGTGTGTATATATAGAATGTACAGAATAAAGAATTTATTGTTCTTGCTGTATCATTTGTTTTGTTACAATATTTAATATTATTTCTGTTTATAGGATTTGTCTTCAAATTTTCTATTAAAATATTAATGTGATGTTCCCAAATGCTCTGTGAGATAATTATAACAAATAATATCATAAACATTTTATAGATCAGGAAACTGCAACACAGAGATTTTATATCCTTATAAGTTTACATGACTGATAACAAAGACTGAACTAAAATCAGGATCTTTCATGTTTCTCCAAAGAGGACATATACATGGCCAATAGGCATATGAAAAGATGCTCATGGTCACTAATCATCAAAATGCAAATTAAAACCACAATAAGATATCACCTCACACCTGTCAGAATGGCTATCATCAATAAATCAACAAACAAGTATTGGTGAGGGTGTGGAGAAAAGAGAACACTTGTGCACTTTTGGTGTGATTGCAAATTAGTACAACCACTATGGAAATCAGTATGGAGGTATCTCAAAATATTAAAAATAAACCTATCATATGACCCAGCAATTCCACTTTGGGTATTTATACAAAGAAATCCACATACTAATTTGAAAACATATGCATTCCTATGTTCATTGCAACATTTTTTGCAATAGCCAAAATATGGAAGTAACATGTGTCCATCAATAAATGATTGTATTAAGAAGGTTTTACACACACACACACACACACACACGTAATGAGTGCGCACACAAATATATATATATATATATATATAATGGAATGTTAGCCGGAAATCTTACCATTTGTAGCAACATGGGTGGACCTAGAGGGCATTACCCTAAGTGAAATAAATCAGACAGAAAGACAAATACCATATGGTTTCACATACATGTGGAATCTAAATAACAAAATAAACAAACAAAACAGAAAGGAACTCATAGATACAAAAAACATTTTGATGGTTGCCAGAGTGGAGGGGGTTGGGAGTTTGCTGAAAGAGGTGAAGGGATTAAGTTCAAATTGGCAGTTACAAAATAGTCATGGGGATGCAAAGTACAGCATAGGGAATATAGTCAATAATGTAATAAGTATGTATAGTTCCAGGTGGGTACTAGACTAGTCAGGGGGATCACTTCATATGTTACAAAAATGTCTAAGCACTAGCCTGTACACCTGAAACTAATATAATATTGAATGTCAACTGTAATTAAAAAATTAAAAAATTTTAAAATAAATAGAAATAAAATCAGGGTCTTCCAACATTTATCACCATAACATGCTGTCTCCTAATCCCAGTATTATTTGTTTGTAGGTATAAAATGAATTAATATATTAATGGAATTTAATGGCTTAAGTTATGTTTTAGCTAAAGTTATAATATGTGTAGAATATAAGGTCGGACAATTAAGTTTGCGAACTCGTCCTAGAAAAAGTGCTACATACCTCATTGCTGAATATCACTATGATCACTTTAGAAGTACTCCCCTTGGAAAACTATGCATTGAC
>NW_017732235.1:631383-657753 GCF_001890085.2 Hipposideros armiger
GGCCCAATGATTGAACAATTGGTAAAACTCTTTAATACAAATATGAAGGAATGCCAATAATTAGAATTCCAGTAACTTGCAATTATATATTCACATACCATTGGTTGTGTATAAATGTACTTATGTCTATCTATCCACATATGTATGTTACAATCTCTAATTGAAAATTCTAGGCACATCATTCTCTCTTCCAACCTCATTATTTTAGAATAAGGATTTTTGTGACTGTCTCTCAGAGGCCATGCTCATCTCTTGACAAGGAATCATTAATCATATAACAGCTCAAAGGAGACAAAATTGAGATTTATATTCTCATCAAAATTTAATTGTTTAGTTTGAGATTATTTGTAACATATCAGCATAAAATAAGTTTCATAAAACTGCAACCAGCTCTATTATTTTAGTGTTATCTGTATATAGCTGTTTGCACATAAATAAGTCAGATTCAGATCCTCTGTGACACTTTGCAATTTGGACCTAAAGTCACATTGGAAACTGTACAAGGAAGACATTGTGTTTGAACTTCAATAGTCACCTTCATTCATCTTTAGCACTGAATGCAGGCTCAAGAGAAGAATTGGAAATGCCATGGTGGTAACATGAAATATTCTGATACCAAAAATATATAAAAGATTTTTTTCCAATACATGGGAATTTCCAACACATGGAAGTTTAAGTGCATGGCATGACTTAGTTTAAAAGAAAATCTATTTCTGTAATTCTACCCCAAAACAGAGTTTGTTAAGAAGTACTATGGCTATTTCCACCTGACTATTAATATCAATAAAGGGTTTCTAGAATGTTAATTTTATGTTGAAATTGAGTAGAGGTAAATTTCATAAAGGTAGAATTTAAGTATGTCAGAGGAGTAGGGGAGATTAATTTTTATATTTATAATTAATAATCTAAGAAAAATTTCATGCCTCTTTGTAAAAAGTTTTCTAATATTGCTACTGCTATTTTTTTTAATGAATTTATTTTCTATCTCTAAGAATAAGATTAGAAAAATATTGATTTTTGCAACTCGACTGGATCAGAGCGGAGCCGTATATGAAATGTAATTAATCCCTTCTCTTAAAGGAAAATTCTGTTTTAAGGAATGTTTGTTGACAAGGAGATCATTTGAGTCTTTACAGGTAGTTTTAATAATATAATTTGGTTTGTTAAATTTCTCAGATATTTTCTTTATTTGAATTCTTTATCTTTTTTATTGTGAATTGATTGAGTTCTCAGTGTTCAGGGAAAGGCAGATGGATTGTTTTTATTGATCAGAGTGTTCACTTTACAATGTAGTCATGTTCTGTATGACCAAAGAACTTAGTCGTAAGTTCTTTACAACTTAAACTGCCCTTAAGCTTCCTTTTCACTTGTGGATCCATTTATTCAAGCACATGTTAATTCAACACATCTGTGTAGCATGCTCTTATGAGCCAGGCATGTGACTAAGAACTGGGAATGCACTGTGAACAAGATGGATGACACTGCCTGTTCTCAAGTTAATATCATCAGTAAGACAATTTCTGCTGTTATTTTATTATACTTTTAAGGTAATCTAGTCTTAGTTTTCTAGGTGGCAAAAAGACCTTGAGGAAAAGATTTATGTACATACATGCAGTCACTCAATTCAATTCTCAGTAAATATATTTTAAATATATTCCTCCCACCTAGTATTTCTGCATGTTGATTTCACTCTTGGTTTGCATTGCAAAACTTATAGGGATCACCCTGAAAATAAGATATTTCCACACACAGTTCTTAGAAAAGCTCAAAGGACTGAGCTCATTAACCCAGCATCCTTTAAGAGTGTGGAGCTCCTATAGTGGCCAAAATGGGGTGACAATAAGAGGAAGGGAGGCGATACCTATGAAGAAAGGATGCTGTGAGACTCAAGGTCAGTGGCTCAAAGCCCTCTCTTCTCTCAGTACTGATATTTTGAAAACTTCTTAATAAAAGGTATAAAGTAAATGTATTAAAAATTCTAAAGGTGTAACACATGCAAAGTATCTTTTTGTGATGTTAGCTTGAATTGAAACTTAAATTTAATTTTTAAAAAGGAATGTACTTACCAGGAACTTAATGACAACTGTGATGCTTTGCAGTCAATGGGGAAAGAAGCTATACTGAGAGAGTCTGATTAAATATGCCCATTTCTAAAGAAGCTATTATAAGCTGGACTTTTCTTATCCTTAAGTAAAGTAATACTTATCTGATTAGGTATCACAAGCAAACCTTCCAGAACTGAGTTGCAAGTATAAAGGAAGAATTATCTAGAAAGAAAATAATTGGGTTTGGGGGACAACCAATATTTTGGTTCAAATTTTTCTGTCCCCAAACTGTAAAAATTGCTCTCACTATCAATGACTTTGTGAAGTGGCAGCTTTCAGAGTGACATGATAGGTCAAAGTTATTTAATTTTTATTTAACCAATTGTTTCTCTTCACAAATAATGTGGAGGGGTTTGGAAAGGGATGGATGCATGGATGCATCTATTCATCTACCTGTCCATCATTTAACAACAAAAAAAGTTAGAGACTTCTCTGAACCAGGCATTGTTCTATCTACTAATGACAGAACAACGTAAACAGATGAGAATACTTACTACGACAGAGCTTATATTCTAGTGCAGGTAAAAATGCAGCCATCACCACTGTCACCTCAAACAACAAACCAATGACACAACAGTTCTACAAAGATAAATAAATAATAAATAAACAAATAAATAAAGCAAGCAAGCAGGGGAGAAGAAAGTGTTGAAATTTTAGGATGCTGTGATAACATTTGCCCTTAACAGGTTTAAGAATGATTTAGAAAATAAGTTAATAACAATTCATGATAGAGCAATAAAGGGGAAAAAAGCATCCATGCTCTATCAAATTATCAAACAATGAAAAGTCCCTGAAAATTCTCCTTTCCCCATAATGGAGAAGGAGCAGAGAAAATGAAAACCAAGAATTGCACATGTCTAGAACTGATTTGATACTAAATCACTCTTAAGTGATTAAAGAAAGCTAGAATTTATTTTTAATAAATAGAACATTTAAATATAATTTTTGACATTGAAATTCATATTTCAAATACAAAATCTTCATGTTGAAAATCATATGTGCATCTATCATTACTGTACACACACCTCTCTTCTGTGGTGTGTCACATTTTTTTTTTAGGCGATAGATAAAAGGGGACATTTTCAGATAAGCTCTCACTTTTTGGCCATAGACAATTCAGAGATACATGTGTGAGCCATGTAAAACTTCAGATGTGTCAACTACAGTTAGAAGGAAAGAAATAAGCAAATTACTGCCTACTTATAATAAGTCATTTAAACATTATGTTTAATGTTTAAATCATTAGCTTTCATTTAGAAAGTTTGGATCTTGGTAAATCTGCATTGGTTACTTGCAAATATAGTCAACTAGTTACCCTAATTACATATTGCAGACCAGTTCAAGCTGGGTATCTAGTGACTTTAAACTGTCCTATAATGAGCAGGGCACAGATCACAATTTTGTATATGGGTGGAAATGAAATATACATTTAGGTATGTAGTAATTTATGCATAGATGTAAATTTTTGTTCATTTTAAGTATAGTAATCATGTTTAAAATTAGATTTCATTCAGAACAATATTTGGCACAGAGTGTAATTTAACTAATATTTTTAATAAATGATCATCAATATGTAAGAAACATCTTGCAGGTAATGAATAGTTTACATACTTTGCCTTATTTGATATGCAGGATAACACTGTGAATTAAATATTATTACTATGCCCAATTTAAAATAAATGTGCTATGTTAAGTAAGGTCAAATAGCCTGGGTGTGAATCTCAGCTCTAGTATTTACTTAGTTGTCCGATCTTATTTATTTACTTTCCTATATGCCTCAATTTCCCCCTCTGCAAAATAGTATATGTCTTGCAGACTAATATGAGAATTAAGTGAATTAAAACATCTGATGTTCTCAGAACAATGTATTCACATGTTAAATACTTAGTATGTTACCTACTGTTTTGATGGTAGATAGTGTCACAGGTAAGGTTCTGAAGCCTCAAGTACCTAATACGCTGTAGCTAGACAGCAACTGAGCAAAAGCACAAAGTCAAGTCTCCTACCGTCAAATCTTGTAGCATTCCAGTTTTATGTGACTTATTACAGCTTGGATGATTGAACAGTTGAGTGCCTCCAGATGTAGAAAAAAAAAATGTCATAGGTATGAAGGGGTGTCATCAGGAAGCTCTGTGAATTCAAACTCTATTTCAAATTGGAATTTTACTTGGAATTTTTCTCATCTTTTGATTTTAAATTTTTGAAATGATTATTTGAGATTTCATCAGTCTTAGATTCCTGTGCCATTATTACATTATTGTGCAATCATCTTTAAGAGAATGGTTTCAAGGATGTAATATTTTAATTGAAAACAAAAAAAAATCATTTTGCAATGTATACAAATATCTAATCAGTATGTTGTATACCTGAAGCTAATATGTTATATGTCAATTATACTTCAATTAAAAAACACCCACACCATAAAAGCACAATATGTATTGAATTAATCTTATATGCACTCTTTATTTGTATAAATTAGAAATGAACCCTGACCTATAGAGTTGGCTTACCAATAGTGTACTAGATATTTTCTTTACTTCTATTTGATTTCATTTTTGGCACCAGTTTGTGATGAGATATATACAAAAATAAGACATTAGCAAGAACTCATCTTTACTGGCAACATTCTAACCTTCAAAGAATGTGACTGATGTAAAGAAACATAGGAACAACACACACTCTATTTCCTCTTTTTCATCATCATTCTCTTCCACAAACTTATGACCTAAAACGCCAGCTCAGATTCCTTCTTTGTGTATTTTCCTGATCACTTTTTTTTGAGTTCTAGACTACTTTTATTTTTTTAATTTAAGTATAGTTAGTACACAATCTTATATTGGTTATATTAGTTTCAGATGTACAAAATAGTGATTTGACATTTTTATATCTTACAATGTGATCACCCCATTAATTCTGGTAATTGTCTGTCCCTGTACAAACTTATCACAATATTATTAACTGTATTCCCCTTTCCCCTTTCACCCATCTCCCCACCCCCTCCTTTCTGGTAACTTTCCCTTTGGTCTCTGTTTCTATGAGTCTGTTTTTGTTTTGTTTTGTTTTTAGATTTCACATATAAATGAAACGATACAGAATTTATCTTTTCCTGCCTGACTTATTTCACTTAGCATAATACCCTCAAGATCCATCTATGCTGTTGCCAATGGTTAGATTTTATTCTTTTTTATTGCTGTACAATATTCTATTGTATATGTATATACCACATCTTCTTTATCTATTCATCTATCGATAGACACTTAAGTTGTTTCCATATCTTGGCTGTTGTAAATAATGCTGCAGTGAACATAGGGGTGCATATATCTTACCAAATGAGTGTTTTCATTTTCTTTGGGTAAATACCCAGAAATGTAATTGCTGGGTCTCCATTTTTAGTTTTTTGAAGAATCTCCATATTGTTTTCTTTATGTTACTCTTATTGACTTTGACTTTATTGGGTTCTTGTTCACAAAAGTAAATAAACATAGCAATTCTATTAAAACAATGGTCCAAATATATAGTGTCCTCCTAGGAAGGTAGGTGAACTTCCGCAGACATTTGTGTTTCTTAATGTGTTGCTTTTCTCTGGTGATAGCTGAAAGATGCCCATCTGACACAGTCAGGAAGGGCTACTCTCCATATTCTCACAAAGTCATTTGATAGGTAAAAAAGGGCTTCTCCCTGTATCCTCTTAGATGTGTAAAATTTCAACTCTCTCTGAGTCCCTTTATCTCATGAGACCGATTTTTATTATACAGAAGAAATGGTAGTCTATTAAAATCTGGAATGTAAACTATGATTTAAAAGCCATCCCTTGAAGTTTCTACGAAAATTTTCAAATATAAATTATATTTTATTATTTATTTTGTCTGGCCAGGGTTTTTTTATCTTGCCCCACCCTCTAAAAGGCACATGGATGTGAGAAAGAAGGGTCATAATTTTAACTCTACTGACTTCTTAATATATATCTATTGCCTTTGTCTTTAAACTTTTCTCCAATCTATATCTCCAGATAAAAAAAATTCAAAAATTGGTAAATTTCAACTCCTATCTTTCTTTGCCTCATTATCTCTCTAGAATGTAATCAGTCAGCAAATTCTACCAGTTCATTCTTCTCATCCCTTTTGCATTACTGGTATCAATACCCTTTGTTCTCCTGACTATATAATTTTGCTCATGATGTTTTCTTTTCCAAGGTACCTTCTTTACTTCTGCACAAAATGGCCTCATGCACATTTTACTTCAACATTTGTCTCAAATATTAGTTTTTTAAGAAGCAGTCCTTCACTAATAGCTACCCACCAAATTCCCTTTTTTATTTCATGTACATTTGGGCATGTTCTCTCATTGCTTGCTAGTGTGGTTTATATTATTCTGTCTTGTTCTGATTCAATATTGCTTTTTATTGATTTGAATCTTGGCAAATTATTTAAATGCTGGGCTTGATGTGGCTTCCTATAGTGGGAAAATGAAGTCCTGTAATTCCGCACATCCTCTGAGATGAGTGGGCACTGGGAGAGGCTGATACTCTTGCCACGATTGAAATGCAATCTAGCAACCCAAGATTTAACCACTGTATAAGATCCCGTTCATGTTTTCCTCTTCCAGGATACATCTCCTCAGCTGAATTAGTTTCAGCTTTCTTAGTAATCCCAAAATATAATGCATATCCACCTAAATTGTTTTAAGAATTTCTTTAGACATCTGTGTCTCCTCTTGTTTGTGGACTTCTTTTTCAAATTTGCCTCCAAAACTTGAACAGTGTGAGGCATACAGTGCTTACCAATTAATTGGCTGTTGAATTCAATGCCACTGCATTGAGCACAGATAAAGATCCAGTTGGCAAGAAAGTTAACTTGATGACAAGCCCCAAAATCTGAATCAGAGCTCCTTGAGTCCTGCCTATACCAAGTTTGATATGGGGCTAAGTTTAGAGTTAGTTGTTCTCCCATTGAAGGGAAAGGAACACTATAGAGGAGGTCTCCTAAAAAAGTATGAGAAAAAGCTGTAAAATTGGGGGTAGGGGGGAATACTGAGAACAAAGGAAAAGCAAGAGTCGTCCATAGTACCTGAGAGAAGAGAAAAATCTTGAATCATACAGATGATGAGCCCTGCAGATTCTGCTGACCTTCCCTATAATCATAACAAGGCCCAGGAAGCCTGGCTTTGGGGCAGTCTCTCTGTTCCCACAGGTTTTTTAGTATCTTTGTTTCAGCTCGTATTCTTATCAACTATCATTTAATTGAGGCACCCTCAGAATTTCAACTTCTTCCAGCCAAAGGCCTGGCTGAAGAAAAGTGCTCATTTATTGAATTATTTGACAAATAGTGCTATACATTGTGTTAGATTCTGTGAAGGTCACTATAATGTGTGTGACGTGTTTCTAATACTTACCTGTTAAATCGTAATTATGATTTTTTTCCTTGTTGAAAAATTTAGTGTCTAGTGTTGTATAGTCTGATGATTAATAAGTTCTTTTTGAGTAAATAATGAGAACCATTGATTTTCTATATTTATATACCTTTCTCCAAATATGACTTGAATTAAATAAAGTATAATTAATGGACAAATTAATTTGACATATTTCCCAAATTATAAAATTATTTAGTACAGATTCTTCTTACCTAATGTGTTATAAACCCGAGGGCAGAAACCATGTTTTATTTATTGTTGATTTCCTCATTGAAGCATGTCTTAAAGTATGATTCAAAGACTACCTTCATCAGAATCACCTGGAGTGCTTGATAAAATATGTATTTTGAGAGTCCATACTGAATGAATCAGAAATTCAGAGAAATGGAACCCAGGGATCTGCACTGAATAGGCTCCCCAAGTGAAACTTATGCATATCACAGTCTGAGAACCCTCACCTGACAACATTGCCCATGGTACTTTAAAAAAAAGATGAGCAGAGAAGCACTCACCTGTGCTTCTCTCACCTGGCTCACCTGGCTGTGAGGTATCACTCCAGCCAGGATGACTTAACACCGAGAGACTGATTGGGACTGGGGATGTCTCTCCAATTTACGTTCCTGAAATGCAGGGAAGCTAGATCTCCACTTTCTCAAGGTCTCCAGACATGGGACATAAAAAGTTGATGAGATTTCTAGAGCCAATATGCCTCACTCTATTGCAACATGGGGAAAGAGAGTCCACCCAGAGGAACGCAATGTAAAGCCGAGGTCAGTTAGAAGATGTGGGCCATGCCAAAGGAAACCCATAATGGGAGATTACTTATCATTGTGTGTCTTCTCAATAAGGTTGTTACCTTTCTTCTCCTTGATTCTGAAAACCAAAATACAGATGAGAGGTGTTGACCACCATAAAAAGGACCAACGTCCTCCTACCTCCAACGTGTGGCTGCTCATGTTAGGAATCAAGCAATCAGCTAAGTTGTCACAAAATCAAACAGTGTCCTTTCCCTCTTCCTTCTCTTGCCCCATCATCTGGGAGTGAGGACAGGAAAGAGAGGGTTGAAAGAATTAGACCAAGTACATCCACCCCACAGTGTGAACTCCTGGGTCCTTACTGAGCCTCCAGTGGGGGAAGATGGTTCTGTCAACCACAAATCTCTATTTTAAAAAGTGTAGGATAGAATCTCCATCACTGAATTCAACTGTCTTAATAACCCGAGATGAATAACTACTCATGAAACTTGACTGAGATGTCAAAAAGTCATCTTGATGCCCAGCAAAATGGTGGTAACAGAACAAAATGGATAACAATTATAAATAAAGCCATTTTATGTTTCTTCCTGACTGAGATGAAACTCTTTATGGAGCGTAGCAAAAATGTACAGAAACATAGCCTAAATTAAGAGATTTTATTGTCAGGCTTAAAAGCTGACTCATGATCCATATAGGTTGCTCTTAATGACACCGATATGATAGCTTGACATCACATCTCTAAGGATAACAGCAATTTCCAAGTAATTCCCCTCAGGATTACAGAACCTGGTTTACCTCTCACTGACTAATTAGGAAGTGAATACCAGGAAATTAGGATGCTGAAAACACATGCTGAAATCTGCTGAGCTGGTAGAAGTGGGGCATGGAGGGTAAACTGGATCTTGCCTATGCTTCAGAAAGTGTGTATCTCAGAAATGCTTCTTCTCTGATTGTTACAGTGACAAAGGTGAGTCACACTGTAGTGAGAAATAATGGGGGGCTGAGAAATCAGCCAGAAAGCCAGTCTACTGACTAAAAATAATTACTTGGCATGACTGATTTCCTATAATAACAGAATACTCATTAAGTACAACATAGGAAATTAAAATAATGTGATTATGCCTTCAATTTAGGTAAGAAACTAACCATCACTTTTCCATTAAAAACACTGATACCTACTTTGATATTGTGGATTGAATAATAACTCATTAACCCCTTGCAGACCAAAGTTGTTAAATATTTTACTGTTCCAGGAGACTACATGAGGTTTTTAAAGTGGCAATTTAGTGAACTATGAGAAGAAAATAAAAATGAAGCAATGAGATACTAGAGTACGTATATGTGATTTCTCATGGCAGGGAGGAATCAACTTTGCATTTTGAGAAAAAACAAACTCTTTGGCAACATCTTTTAAATTCCCATTATTTTATTTTGGATGGCAAAGAAGTCTGTTATAAATTTAAGAGAGCCTGTATATCTCTAATGGCTGACCATGTCACTCTTCGGGCACAAATTCTTTCTTCATAATCATTACTATGAGAATCTAAAAGCAAATGTACTGCCATCACTGGCAATTACAAGTGCCAAATTATTAAGTGCATTAACAATTTTAGGTTATTGGAGTTCCACTTAATGCACTGGAGTAGCAATTTAGTAAATGGACTCTAGTGGCCAGAAAGATCTAATGCACCCCACAAAAGGTAAGCACTCAGTCACTTTATTTCCATTTGAATCATCTGTATATGCAAGAAGAGCAGAATTGGGAGAGTTAAAAATTATCGTTGAAAAACAAAACAGAAAAAATTATACCATAACATAAGCAGTTCGGAATGGTGTGTTTTTTTTTGAGAAGTCGGATATTTTAAAAAGCCTCTTTTTAGAATATTACATTCATTATTAAGGTTGATGTAACAAATGATAGTCTGTAACAAAGTCAGGTCTTTTTGAGTAAGTAAGATTTAAAGTAAGAACTATCTTGAAATCTTATCTGCAAATGATAAACACTGAAAAGTGAAGAGAGGAAAAAGAAAAACTGTTCTACTTGAGTAGAGAGCTATACATTCAAGGTCACTCAATTAACAAGCAACAGATACATTTGACCTTAAAAACCTAATGTTAACTTATATAAGGATGTGCAGACAAAAGAGTATAAATACAGTATATGTATTGAATATTTAAGGCAATTTTGATTAACTTGGTTTGTTCTAATTTCATATTTCAATTCAGGCTTCAGAGAGAACCCACAGTCTCTCCTGCGTTTGCTTTTCTAACTGCAAATAAGTTTACTCTAAGAATTATTGATACAGAATCTTGCAGCTAGCTCTCTTTATGCAAATCTGTTTTGACATGCAGTTATAATTGATGAATATCAATGAATACATTTAATAATCACGTCTCTTGCATAAATATTCCTGTTACAGTTATATAAGCTCATCACATATTAAGTGAGATCCAAAATTACTTTGAAGTTGATTTTATAGATGCTCCATTTCATAGTCTAGAAAACTTTCTCATGTTTTGCCGTGCACCATTGGTCATGGAAAATAAGGCCTCACATAGGATGTTTCAGGCAGTGACAGTATGAAGGACACACATGGGTGGGTATCAAAGTCCCTGAATTTTACCTACATCTATGAGGAACTTTTATGTGGCTGGAGGCTAGAATTCTTTCCAGGCCTAAGGCTTTGGTGAGGACCTAGGCAGCAGGACTTCCGGGGTATATGTGATAGCACTCCCATTTACAGTGGCTTGACTGTTCTTTACGTGTCTGTTTCTATCTGGCTCTATCTGTGTCCCTTTCTGTTACTATCTGACTCCCTTATTCATGCAATAGCTATTTACTGAGTGCCAGCTATGTGCCAGGATCTGTTCTTGGCATTTGGAAACATCAGTATAAAAAGTATAAAAACGGGCCGGCCGAGTGGCGCGATGGTTAAGAACTTGCTTGGGATGCCAGAGGGCCCCGGTTCGGATCCCACATATGAGGGCCAGTGACACTGCCCTCCACAGCTAAGATGCTGAACGACAGCTCAACCTGGAGCTGGGCTGCCATGAGTCGACGGCGACGGCGACGGCGTAGGCTGCACTCCCTGTGGCAGTGGGTTGCCATGGGCTACCGTATGTAGCCAGCAGCCAGCGTGAGCGGCCGGCAGCCGCAGTGAGCGGCCGTCCAGAAGCCGGCGACTGATCTGCCTCGCCAGAGAAGAGCGCAATGATGGTGCCAACTTGGCCCAGTGAAGCAACAACCTCCACAACTAGATTGAAGAACAAAGGACAGCAACTTGTCTGTTCCCCTTTCCCCAATTCCCCAACACTGTTCCCATCCCCCCAATTCCCCAATAAAAAAAATAAAAAATAAAAAAAAGTATAAAAACATCATTGAACTCAACAGATAAAATACCCAGACTCCCGGGAATGTTTATTTTTCTGGGAAGACTGAGAATAAACAATATTATTTTTAAAAAGCAAATTATATAGTATATCGGACAATGATACATATTATGGAAAAAATAGATGCATAAATATTATACATCTGGGCAAACCAATGTGATAGCCTGGTGCTCCTTCCTTTGGCACTGACAGGAAGTGCCAGCCCCACAACCCCAGGCCTTCATGAGGGTACCTTCACTTCACCTCCAGCCTTGAACTCCAAAAAAGGCCAAGGCTAGTCACCCCTCCTTGCTATAGCGAGACATTTTTGGACATGTTTGGGAGCTTCCCCTCTTTAACTCAAAAGCCTCATTATTTTATTAATCAATATCTTCATTGCCTTCTGATGTTTGTGTGGTGTCACCAATATTTATATCCTAACAATTTTGGATGGGGGTTCATCTCTCCTCTGAGGCGTGAACATAACACCTATGATCAACCAGAGATATAGAATGTCTGACAATGAAGTTTGCAAACTTGTTGAAATGATGTTGCTAAGCTTTTTTGATATCAGAGGGATTATTCATTATGAATTTGTACCAACTGGACAAATAGTTAACCAAGTTAGTAACTTGGTTTGGAAGTCCTGAAAAGGCTGCATGAAAAGTTAGACGACCTGAACTTTTTGCCAACAATTCATGGCTCTTACATCACAACAATGCACCAGCTCACACGGCACTGTCTGTGAGGGAGTTTTTAGCCAGTGAACAAATCACTGTTTTGGAACACCCTCCCTACTCGCCTGATCTGGCCCCTAGTGACTTCTTTGTTTACCTGAAGAAGATAAAGGAAATATTGAAAGGAAGACATTTTCATGACATTCAGGACATCAAGGGCAATATGATGACAGCTTTGATAGCCATTCCAGAAAAAGAGTTCCAAAATGCTTTGAAGGGTGGACTAGGTGCTGGTGTCAGTGCATAGCTTCCCAAGGGGAGTGCTTCGAAGATGACCGTAGTGATATTGAGCAATGAGGTATGTAGCACTTTTTCTAGGATGAGTTTGAGAACTTAATTGTCAGCCTTGCTATTTAACTTGCTCACATTTATTACTCACTTTCCTTTTCATTTCAGGCAAATATGGCATTCCAGGGCCTTATGACTATCTATGATGTTTCTTCCAGACTACAAAACATGACCAGGACATAGTTTGATTATGTTTAACTGAATTATATACTCTTAGAAGCTATCTTCTACTCTTTGAACCATTACATATTATATTTGGTAGTGTTATCAAATCAATTTCTTTGAAGGGGACTATAGAATATGTTAAATAATGGAAAACTTGCAATATAAACTGCTTCCAAATATGTGCCCTTTTTTAAATAGCTATTAAGATTTCAATGTCTTACTTCCAAAGAAATATCAACATCACCAAATAGTTGTAATTTGTCCATTTCCACCTCAATCCCCTGAAATGGCAGACAAAAACAGGAATTTATGAAATGCCTGATTAGAACCTAAGCTTTGTTTTGTTATTTGTTTTCTTTTCCCCAAGGGTTGAAGAATGAGACCCTTCCATGAAAATTGATGTCCCTTCAACATGTCCCAAGCTAGATCAATCCAATCTTAAATTATCCCCTGCATTTCAACATTCCAGATTTCTAAGGAGAAAACATTATATTAATCCAGTATTCTCAGCTTTAAAATATCACAACCAAATATGCAACAATCAGTATCACTTACCACAATATTGACTGAAAAAATTCACAATATGCAAGCGTAAATTATTTTATTACTAGTAGTAATTTGTATTATTAATAGTGAAAATCACATTAATTATTTATTTGGAAATTGGAAAAAAGTTCAAGTACCTATTCTTTTTTTTAATTAAAGTTTATTGGGGTGACAATTGTTAGCAGAGTTACATAGATTTCAGGTGTACAATTCTGTAATACATCATCTATATATCACATTGTGTGTTCACCACCCAGAGTCAGTTCTCTTTCCATTACCATATAATTGATCCCCTTTACCCTCATCTACTACCCCCCACCCACTTACCCTCTGGTAACCACTAAACTATTGTCTGTGTCTATGAGTTTTGTTTCTTCATTTGTTTTTCTTGTTCTTTTGTTGTTTTCACTTTTATATACCACAGTGAAATCATATGGTTCTTGACTTTTTCTGTCTGACTTATTTCGCTCAGCATTATAATCTTAGGATCCATCCATGTTAGTCACAAATTGCACTATTTCATTTTTTCTGATGGCAGAATAGTATTCCATTGTGTATATATACCACAACTTCTTTATTCACTCATCTATCAAAGGACACTTTGGTTATTTCCATGTCTTGGTCACTGTAAATACTCAAGCTAGTAAAAATAAGTTAAATTAAGTAAGGTAAGGTCGTATATTTTTTAAACTACTACTTTAGAATAATGTTGGAAGTTTGCCTATTCCATATATATGACTGTAATAGTTAATAGGTATTTGAGGAATTGAGTCATCTCTGTTGTAGGAAACACTGAAAATTTTTTTTAATTGCCTCCAAAAACTAAGAGTTCAATTTTTAAAGACAAGCACATTATTCAAACTTTTCCTCATTTATGGCACAATAATATAATGAAAACTTCTTTCTTAGTAATTGTCATTTATGATAGACCACTCTAACCATATTTTTTTTCTGCCTGTGGTAAAATTAAAAAAATATGTTTGGCTTTTGTCCCTGGCACACAGCACCTTTAAAATCCTTGGAATCTTTTGAATGCTGCCTCTGGTATGCTAATAAGATGACTCTTGGCTGAGGGACTCTCTCTTGATAAACTGGGAAATCCCTCAACTTGGTGAAGAGCATCTATAACAATAAAAAAAAAACTGTACAGCTAACCTTATATATAATGGTAAAAGTCTTTTCCCCTAAATCAGTGAACAAAGAAAAGATGTTCAATCCCACTATACCTATTCAACATTGTAGTGGGAGAACCTAGAGCCTCTGAAATAAGGCAAGAAAAAGCAAAAAAGTCACATGATTGAAAAGGAAAATATAAAACTATTTCTATTCACAAACAATGTAATTGTCTACATAGAGAAACCCAAAGAATCTACAAAAACATTTGCTAGAAATATTGTTTCCTTACTGAGGTCAATATCAATAAGGTCAATATACAAAAATCAATTCTATTTCTACATAATAGCAATGAAAAACTGGAAATTGAAATAAAAAAATACAATTTACAACAGCACCAAAAACATGAAATACTTAACTATAAATCTCACAAAAAGTGTAGACATCTATATGCTGAAAATTATGAAACACTGATGAAAGAAATCCAAAAGATTCAAGTAAATGGAAAGATTTATAAGTTCAGGAATTGGAAAGCTCAATATATTTTGGGATTTAAAAAAATCCCTAAATTGAGCTATAGATTTAATGGGTTCCATTTACAATCCCAGTGGGATTTCTTTTGTGAAAACTGAAAAGCTGATTCTATAATGTAACCAAGCAAAGAATTCATCCACCCAGGCACTGCAGATAGCCAATTATGCTGCCACTGGGGTGCAGTGGAAGCAAGTGGCATTTCTTGTATGGCACTACACGACAGGAAATGGGTAGAGTGTGCTGGAAAAAATCCAAACTTCCCAATGGTTTATAGACAAGAAGCTTTATAGAGCAAAAATCATGTCATCATAAGTAAGAGGTTTGGGGTCATGGGTAAAATTGATTGATCAAGAGTAAGGTAAGGACAGTAAATCATAATTTCAGGTCTTGAGGTCGGCTTCGGAGTTCCTCAGTCTGGTTTCATGGGGACGTGGTTGAGAGTCATTCTGCTTTAGGGCTCAGGAGCTGAAACACCACTTAGGACATGCTGGTGTCTTCAGCTTGATGAAACCCGTACCTTGTCACCATTACTCAGGCCTGGCCATCATTTTTTGCTGCCTCAGGAAGTTAATAAATTTAATGGAAAGGGCGGATACTTAGGGGGTATGCTGTGAAGAAACTGATTTGAGTTCTGGGGTTACATGTTAAAGCAAAATCATATATTACATCAGGACGGTTGGTTTCAAATTTACATAAAAAATACAAAAGAACTATAACGTTGAACACAATTTTGAAAGATAAGAGCGGAGTTAAAGAATAAACAGTATTTGATTTCAAGACAATATTAATCAAGATGTATGGTGAAAGCATGTTTACATAGGTCAATGTAATGGAATACAGTATCCAGATATACACCCACACGTATACGGTCAATTGATTTTGACAAAAATGCCAAGGTAATTTAATAAAGAAAAAATGAATCTTTTCAACATATGGTGCTCGTGTCTGGTCATAAGTTATTTATAATATATGGTATGCAAAATACATTCATTCCCTTCCAAGTTTGCCAAATGTCTCATCCCTTTCAGCCAAAATCCATAATCTTGCTCTCTGTGTCAGATTAGATGGATAGGCTTCTTCCTCAATTTAGTTATTTAGATACAGTTACTGAACTATAACTTAAGATATAAAGAGACATACTGCCCACCCACACTTAACATACACTTGTAGGACAGGTAGAGGATAACTACTAAAAACATTCTTATCCACAAGGGGAAGATGAGAGTCAAATAGTTGCTGATCCACACTAATTCTGAAATTCATCCAAACAAGTGTTAGATGTTCCTTGATGCCCGTAAGCTTCCTAAAAAAAAACCTTATCATTTAATTGAGAGGCTACATGAGATGACTCATTAAATTTTTCAGTGGGCTTTTGGGGGATCCAAAGGCCTCTTTTCTTTTCTACTGTCTTTATGCTTTTAACTTCAAGTTCACAGTGTTTCATGAATATAATTCTCTTAAAACCTCATGGTTCTCCTGTGAATAATACAGTGGTTCACTTCATTCTCAAAAGCCAAATCTACAAATCTTTTCAAGATAACTTCTCTCTCTAAGACTTCAGATATGACAGTGAGGACAACGCCCATAAGCTTCTTTAAAACTTTATCATTTAATTGAGAAGATCATGAAATGACCCATTAAATCCTTCAGTCATCCTTGTCTGAGGTACTACCATTGATATTTCTGAGACACCACCATTGATATTTCTGAGACCTTAAAAGGGGGGTTTGCATTCACATCTTTGGTTTCATATTTAGACAATGATTTCCTTGCAGTGCCCTAACTATATTTGATCTTTCTTAGAAGACTTTGCTTAATTTTAGCATGCCTTATCTTCTGGAACATCTGAGAATCTTCAATACCATGAAACTCCAGATCACTTATGTCTATCAGTGCCTCCATTGTTTTTCTCTTTCCCCTCACATCTTACCATAAGCAGCAAGGTGGCACACAGGCTGAAAGATAATACCCCCAGCTGCATGTTTCAGTTAGACTGGGAATTTTCTTAGCTAGATCATTTAATTCATTAGGTATATTTTCCATTTTATAGATAATCTGAGGAGACAGTGTTGTTCTCTCCCATTACATTACAAGTATCCATTTTTCTCTGATTTTCAATAAGGTTTTCCTCACTTTCCTTTAAGCCCTCACCCACAGCCTCCTCAAAAGCCATGATGCTTCTCCAAAGGATAATCATGACTGTGATGGTTTTTAAAGAAGTCCACATGTTTTTTTATTTCCCTGCAAGTCTAATTACTCTTCCCTCGAAGGTGAGCTGACTCAGTTACTTGCGTCATAATGAATAGCAGGCAGTGCAGTTGACAACGCATAGCTTTTAGGCCAGGTTTGAAGGAGCAGTTCATCTTCTGCTCAGCTCTCAGGACGACTATTCTTACAATCCAGTAGCTAGTGTGGGGAAGCATATACCACGTGGAGAAATTTCCTACAGGTGTTCCAGTTGGCAGTCTCTGCGGAACTCACACCTGATAGCCAGCATATGGATGAGGGAGGCTTAGAGAAGACTCCAGCCCTGGCCACCACCTGACCACAGCCTATGAGAGGCTATGAGCAAACAAACACTCACCTGTGCCATCACACCCTAGAACCATAGAAAGCCCACAGTTAAAGAGAAAAGAGCCAGTATACAGATGCATGTCGAAACAGGAGCTGGAGAGTGAGCCCTGAGTATATTCAAATCTGAAGTTCTGATCACTGTGCCTTCCCCTTAATTTTCTTATGTGACCAATACTATTTCCTTAAAATGTTTTCATCAAAGGTAACTCAGGTTGAGTCTTTGCACTAGCATACAAACCTCACTCTTTCCAATGATCCTCTGCTAATTTTAATCTTCTGTTTTAATAATAAATATATTAAAAATAAGAACAGAGTAGGAGACTGAAAAAAATGATAATTTATCACAATGCTGTAAATTAATATCGTTACAGAAAAAAAGTCAATATAAGAAGCTTAGATAGATTTTACATAGAACAAAAGAACACAACACTTACAGTTATTCTCCATTTTTTTCTTCTGACTAGAAGACAAGCTAAGGAAGTGCTGGGGCCTGTGAAGATAAAGTGTTTAAGACTGTTTTTCTTGAAACTAAACAAAACAAACAAATAAACAAAAATACTAACAAAAAAAAAACTATGTAACAATTTTAGACAATCAAGACAAATTCCTCAAATAAGCAAGCTTTACTTTTCACCCCAAATACCAGCAAATTCAGATTCAAAGATAGTAATTTTGTGAAAGCAATAATGAAGAAAGAGGGATGATAAAGAAAACAGAAACACAGGAAGAAATGGTTTCAAGGCTTTAGGAGTTTCGCAAAAGCATTGCAGTAAAAGTGAGTAGAAGGTAAGACACGGGTGCAGAAGCCAGAGACCTCAAATGGGTACATTCCTCAGGACTTACACTCTAGAAGCAGGAAGATTGAGGAAGGGCATCATAAGTCTACGGGAGCCGCAGAGGTTTAATCTGTAAAGTGAATTGCTGTATATTGAAGCGTAGACTTTCATATTTATTTTTGCTCCTTGTCGCTTTTCTGAAATTTCAGCTTTTTAAAAATATATAACAACTTTATTGATCCATTAGAAAATAATAAAAGCTACAATGGAACTCACATCCTTCCCCTTAGGACAAATTACGGTTTTTCATTATCAGTTTTCCTCAATGTCCAAGGTTAACACTTATCAATGCTAAGATTTCTCCTGGAAGTAAGATTTAAAATTTGCTTTTTCACTCATGTTAGGATAATAATTCAGAGGTGTGTCTTGTATAGTAGTATTTATGTAAGAAGAAGATTATGTTCTTCATAGTTAATTTATGCAACAATAAAATGGTAAAAAGAAAAAAAAAAGGCAGCAGTGCCAGACCCTGTAAAGATGATGTGTATTCAACTGCCCCTACAGAGATGCCGTGGTGAGGTGTGGGGACCAGAGACAGCTGCCCCTTGTAAAATTGTAAAACTCTTTAACCTACTGAATATTCAGGCCTCAGTCAGGAGCGCTTCACCTTGACCTGACCTTGCCCCAGGCAGGGGACTCAAGGAACCCATTTGGCCCTCTCAGTAGCCTACACAGCTGATGGTCACGCAAAGGAGGCCTTTCCTGGAATCTCCTGTTCCAGTTTCTGCTTCAGGAAGGTGTCTAGAACTTTTGATGGGGAGGAACTTAGCCATCCTGTACTTGACATCATCGTCAGCTGTGATGAGCTTTGCTGTCTACTGACTTCCCTACATTTGTTACACAACATTTAATGATTTTCTTTCCATAGACTCACTCTTTTCTTTTTAACTCAAATGAATCAATTTTAAATAACTGTGTTTTACTAGGTCAGAAAATTTTCTAAGATTTCCCTAACACCCCCTCAATACAAAGTTGAACAACAGTCTTTATACTTACTCACAGCTTTATCTCTTACTTACCACATTTCTCTGCAACTCATTTTATGTCATTCTACTACATCGACTGTGAGCTGCTTATGGGCCAGAACTTTGTCTCCTCTCTCCTTCTCTCTCTCTTTTTTAATCTTTGCAACTTCTTCAGTACCTATTGGTACTAGAGCTTTATAGGTGCTTAATAAGTATCACAGAATAGCTCAAAAACTATTTTTTTTAAGATGAAGACTCTCAATTTGCTCCATCAGAAAATGGGTAAAGGTGATGACTTAGTATCCTAACAATGGAGTATCAGGTGTTGTACTGCAGATCCTTCTGGAGATTACCTGATTGAATGAGAACATGTATCTTTCATTGTTTTTGACTAGGCTATTATATTTTATATTCTGAGGGATAAAACTTCTTAGGTTGTAGAAAATTGATGACAATGTAAATGGTTCTTGTGTATAATAATGTAAACATATGTCCAGTAGAGAATATATATCTACTATATATGTGTATATATAGATCTCAATCTCTCTCTCTCTCTCTCTATCTCTCTATCTATCTATCTCTCTCTCTCTCTATCTATCTATCTATCTATCTATCTCTATGTAAAACATCTTATAAAATTTTTATTTGAACCCATACTGGTTCTTTCAATTTAAAATGAAGTAGACAAAAATCTTTGACATGCATTAATTTTATTTTTTTAGAGTCATGCTTTTATCTTTTTAAAAATTATACTTTATCAACCCAGATAAATAGGGGAGAACATTCTTCTTAAAGACCATAACTCAAAACAAAGGCCAAGGTGAACCTTATGAAGGGAAGGCTCAAAATATTTTCAGTTAGGATTGATGGCTGCAGGGGAATGCTATGTTGGTTGACTGCTAACCTGTGAAGACTTAAGGGGTAATTTGTCCACATATACTTTGTAGTAAAATCAAACCAGAACAGTAAAACAAACCAAGATGGAGTACAGTGGTGTGGTCAAACCCCTTTCTCTTAATTCTTTCTAACGTGAGTTTTCAGGGTGTAACTCTCCTGTTGTCAGAGGTAACTGTGGTGGGAGCAAAGACTCTAGTCTGAACAACTCAAAATTTGAAATTTTAGCATAAACAGTACAGAAGGATAAATAATTAAGTACTTAATCCTTTCGTGTTAATTATAAGGAGTTTGTGAATCCAGAGGATTGGTCTTCTATCATTTGTTTCTCGTGCAAGATTTTGGGTGGTACAGCTTAACTGAGTCTATAAAACTGGGATGGACAAAGGACTGGAAGAGGCCTTTTATGGACAGAAACAGAAGCAGGGGCACACAAAGGATGAAGTTGGCTTGGGCCAGCAGAGGCTTGAGCTGGAAGTCTGAGTATCCTGAGGCTTCTCAGACTTTTGGGGATGAATACAAACCCTGAGGGGTAGAACATGGATAGTTGCATCTGTAAAGCAATGGGAAGTAGCTAAGTGTGGGGGTTCCAGGCAGAGAAGAAAAGCAGATAGTGGGGAAAGCAGCCTGGCGATGGCTGGAAGGATGAGTTAGAAAGCTCAGGAGGTTCCCTACTGGGAACAGAACAGAGATTTCTTTGGGGTGAAAAATCTCTGAGGACAGTTAAAAATAAAAAACAAAAAATGAGCCAATACATAGCAGAAAGGAACGGGAAACAGTTTGCTAGGAAAACAGCCATCATAGCATGATCTGAGAACAAGAAGTTACTATTTTTTCATATTATTTGAAATAGAGAATGCACTTTTGAGAACAGGAATAATATCTGGTCAACAGGCTTAGAGTTTTCACTCTCAACACATTATTAAAATATATGGCAATGTCTGTGAGTATATTTTCAAATTAGATTAAGTCCAGTTTCTTTTAAAAGTTTTTCAACATGGTTATAAAGATAGCATGCTACTTTTTTAACTGAATTGTTTCATTAATGTGGATGCAATTTTTTTCTATTAAATTCTTTATTTTTTTTGAAAGTATTTGTACATGACCTTTTCTTTCTCATTGAGAAAAATCAGAAGAGTTTAACTTTTTATGTTTTAAATATGTATATTTGTATATAGAGCAATATAATGTATTTATCTGAAAACAAAGGGTTCAAAACACAGGGTGGAAAAGCATACATTTCTTCAATTAATATCTAGGTGAGAAAATGCTGGCTTCAAAGTTTACTTTGATGTCCAAATATTGTATTTGTATCAATGAACATAAGCCACTGTTTCCAGAAGCTGTTAGCTGATTCCCCTCCGCTTGTGACTGCCTCTCTTCATTTCTCATTAAAATACCCATGAAAGTGTCAGAAATGTTAAATGGCAAACTGATAAACAAACAAACTGTGCAGGCCCTTTTCTCAAATAAAAACACCTGTTATGATATAATTCTCCAAATGTGTGCTGAAATCACTTGAAAAGCCATGCCACTTGTAGTGCAGGTTTGTTCTCCAGATGAAATAATTATTCGTTTAAGTGAGGTGATGAAAGAAGGCACCATCAATGTCTGAACGAAGTGGACACTCAGTTATTAGCTGAATGGTAATGTGAATTGTATGAGTAAATGGTTGAAAAATACAAGTTATGGGGTTAAAGAATCAGGATTTAAAATTAAGGTCTTTCACTGACTAACTAAAAGACCAGCCTGGGAAATTTACTTAAAATCTATATCCTCAGTTTCATCAGCCGAAAGGTAGGTATAATGATACCAATTTCACAAAATAATAAAATAATGTTTATAGATTACTCCGCACTGGTACTCAATGTTTTACTACATCTAATTTCCAGTGATTATGAAGATAATTGCAAGCTAACTTTAGCAAAGCGAAAAAAAATCAATTTATGGACCCTGATGAAAATACCTAAAACATTTTTTTTAAATAAACAAAAGAATGCAGAAAAGTCTCAGCCCTTAAGTAGAACTCCCACAGAAAATTCATGAATATGTAGAAAAAAAGAACTTTTGACAATTCATATGCAAAAATAGAATAAAAACCAATGGTGAGTTTAGAAAAATAGACTGTTGAATTTTGCTGCAAAACAATTAGAATAATTAATGCAACAAATAAATAAAAGAATTGAAGCTGCATAAAACTTGATTTATGAAAAAACAGATTTTCAGAATGTGAAAGACATTAGCAAAGGGATACGAATATCAGCTAGAATATGACACACTAAAAGCATGCACGACAAAGCATGGAGATATGCATGGTGAATAATAGCAGTGCCTGAAAGCAATATCTAAACAAAACAGAATGCTAAGTCAGGGGATAACTGGTATCTATAGCGGCTCAGGAACTGAGCCTAGAATTAGAAAAGGCTAATTTTCTTGGGTAAAGTAAATTCTGAGAAAACAATGATGAGACAGCATTTGGATAAAATTTACTTTCCTTTAGCAAACATTTGTTGAACACTCAGTACAAGGAAAATATTGTCAATTTTTCCTCTGCCCAAGACATCAGAAATGGGGAGAGTTTCAAATGGGTGTTTCATGGTCTGGTCACACATGACTTAGAGGTGCTTTTATTCCCCCAAGTTATAAAGCAGTTTTATTGCAAAAGGGCCCCATATACATTTATACCAATTCTAAGACCCTTATGCTCACCCCACATGTCGCTTCCTGCCACCAACGACTGTTAGGCTCACAGTCTGTGCTGCAGTCTCTTCCTGCAAGTCAGGGGGACTAATCCCTCCCCCCGCCAAGAGAGACTCAGACCCCCAGGATCTACCTGGCACGGACTGAGACCTCTGTGGTATCCGTGATACGAGCGAAGAACAGAGCACGCAAGATCTTAAATGCCTTTCAATATGTTCTTTGCTCAAGCGTCAATCATCAACACACCAAACAGTAAAGCACACAGAGTAATACAATAATTGGGTAAAATAGAGTAAGAAACCAGCCCCCAAGTCAATCAGGGTCCTGGTAGAGCAGGAAGGGCGACTGGTCCAGGAGGGTGGTCCAGTAGAGGTTCGGTCTGAGCTGAGCAGAGCAGAGTGGAGGTTTCTCAGAGCAAGGTAGCAGCGTGGTCACCTCTCAGTTGAGTCCGGCACTCTGAGCTGCAAATGTCCTCAGTTTTTAAGCAGTTCTGAGTGCCTTCCTGACGTCACCTTATCGGAGCACCCTATGCAGTAGCAGACCTTCGGGGTGCAACTGGTTACAACCAGCTACCAGGGCAACCAGGCGGTGGCTCCTTAGGCATTGTCTGCTAAGTTCTTTGCGCATGTCCAAAATGAAGTTACTCTTGTTCATTCAAATAGAATCACTGTTGCTTACACAAAACTCATTCTAACAGCTTCCAGGGGTGCTGTCCACACTTCCCTACAGAAGCAAGCATCATGAAAAGAAACTTGACTCATTCCTGCGTGTTAGCAACTTTATCAGTCCCAAAGAACACCAGGTTCTGGAACTGATAAAGTTGCTAACATGCTGATGTTAACCTAAAAATAAAAAGCCATAAATGAGAAGTAACATGCATTTATTTAGAATAAAAAGTAATTGTAATTCTGGGAGTACAGATTCAGGTAGAAACTCAAATAGTGTCCTGATTACAGGGTAAAGGTAACAGATTTTTATGAGAAAGGAAGGGAAATAGTTACATGAACAGTTGTTTGAAAAACAATGTTGTTTTGGCCCAACCCAAAGGCTATTTTACCCAATTCAAACGTTCCAAAGATTCAAGGACTAACAAGTGCAAGAAAATTATTCTGGAATGGTTGCTCTGTCTCTATTTTAAAATGGCTCCACTGATGTCATCTTTCACACAGGAAATGATATCCAAAATATATAAAGAACTCATAAAACTTAATAACAAAAAAACAAACTATCTGATTTTAAAATGAACAGGACTAAATAAACATTTTTCATGGAGGACATTAAATGGTCAACAGGCACATAAAAAGATGTTCAACATCACTAATCATCAGGGAAATGCAAATCAAAACCATAGTGAAATTTCATCTCACACTTGTTAGGATGGCTACCATCAAGAAACAAGAGACAACAGTGCTGGGAGGAATGTGGTAAAAAGGAACACTTATACATAGTTGGTGGGAATGTTAAATTGGTCCAACAACTGTGGAAAACAATATGGAGGTTTGTCAAAAAAATTAAAAATAAATCTATCATATGATCCTGCAATTCCACTTCTGGGTATACAAAGAAAATGAGAACAGAATTTCAACAGACATATGCATTCCCATGTTTATTGCATTGTTATTTGCAATAGTCAAGATATAGAAATCACCCAAATGTCCACCCATGGATGAATGGATAAAAAAAATGTGATTCATGTACATAATGGAATACTATTCATGCATGAGAAAAGAGGTTATCCTGCCATTTGCAACAACATGAATGGACTCTAAGCAGATTATGCTAAGGGAGATAATTCAGACATAGACAAGTCCTCTATGACATTACTTATACACGTATGTGGAATTTTAAAGTCATACTTCTAAAAAACAGAGTGAAAAGGTAGTTGGCGGGGCTGGAGGAGGGGGGATAAGATTGATAGTGTTTAAAGGCACAAACTTGTAACAAATAGTAAATAAGCCATAGATATCTAATGCACAGTGTAATGAATATAGACAATAATATTGTAATATAGTTGTGTAATGTGATAAATATTACTACAATGGCAATCATATTACAATATATAAATGTATCAATTTAACACACTGTACACCATAATTTACACAATGTTACATGTCGAATATATTCAGTAATAAATGAAGTATCATATTTTGTTGAAGTCACTCTTTCAAATTCATCCAGAGTAAAAGATGGAATTATTTCAATAAAAATGCTATATGCATATGTTATAAAAACCATTCCTTACAAAAGTCACATTAAAAATCAGGATATTTTGTAAGATTGACTACAAAACACCTCTAGGACCATGGCTTGTTCTGAATGGTTTTGTTTCTATAAATGGGCTTCTACTGATATTTAAAAGCCTGCTGGTGGAGTACTTGCTCTATTTTTCTTCATAATTATTTTGGTGTGTAAATTAAAAATCAGAATCAATTCTAAAAAATGAATCTATGCTTTATGTATTTATGGCCATTCCAGAAACAACTTTTAAAAATATTTGCAGAATTTTGCTTAATTATGAGATGTGCAAATATAAGACATTTATTTCAAAATAATTCTAAAGCATAAAAGGAAACTACATATTTCCTATATCAAAATTCAAATGACAAAATAGACAAAGAAAACTTAAAATTAATCATAAAATTGTATGATGTACCACACAACTACAACTATAGATACTAAATGCTAACAATAGAAAACATTTACTGTGCAATACTATCTGTGAGAAATTATATGGAAGTCACATATGCATTTATTTCTCACTATTTCTGTGATGTATGGTCTGGTGGCAACTTTCTACAAACTTGGGGGTACTCAAAACTTCATTTAAAACTTTTAATTTTAAACTAATTTTGGACTCACCGTGAGTTGCAAAAGTAGTACAGAGATTTCCCTTGTATTCCTCACTCTACGTCTTCCAATATTATATCTTGCAAAATCAGTACAATATCAAGGAATACCTGAAAGCAAAAGAAAAAAAAAGTTCCTGACTTGAATAGAACAGACCCTTTTATCACATTTTTTCCTGAGAGTAAAATAGCATTCCTGTTGAAATCCTTAAATATTTTCTAAAAAATTTTCATAGAATTAAGACTTTCTCTATGAAGTTAATTACCCACTCATCCTGTTGACTCTCAGCCATCAGCCAGGGTCTGAAGATGTTAAGCCATTTTTTTTTCCCTTTGTGTTTCTAATCTAACATGATCGTATAGCTAATCTTTTTTCCTCTTGTGGAATATCCCTATCAATAGTAGATTTTTACCCTCACCAGGTCACAACCCCCCTTCCCCCATCTATTGCCCTCCCACCCCCGATATCATGCTTATCTATTACAATTCCATTGAATCCGTTCCCGCTCTCCACTCCATGTCCCGAGACTATAT
>NW_017732235.1:663139-668468 GCF_001890085.2 Hipposideros armiger
TTGGATTATTTTTTAATTAAAAATTATCCAAAAATATTATTAAGAACCGATTATATACAGGAGTATAGTAGAAAGCAAAACAGAATTTACAAGCGACTTACAGAATAACTGTTAAAAATAATAGTTAACTCTTATAACTCTTGTGGGTGTTAAGCACGAGATTTTATGTGTATTTGTTTGAATTAGCTAATTTAATCTCCATATCAACCCCATGAGATAAAAATAAGTTGCCTAGGTTTACATATCTCATACATGGAGGCATAGGATAAGAAATACATGAACCCAAGAAGTCTGGGACCAGAGCTCTTGAACTTAACCCTGTTGTATAGATGTGCACCATTGCACCATGCCTCTCATACTAAGAATACTGTTCGTGTGTGTGTGTGTGTGTGTGTATGTGTGTGTGTATTTATATTTATAATTTGCTTTCACTTTAATAATACATGATAAATACAACTCTGCATCACTTTTTATTTCACTTTAATATAATTTCACTTTATATATAAGTATTTGACTTTAATATAATTTATTTTTAAAATAATCTTTTAATAAATAATTCCCTCTGTTAGGAACCATGCTTACTATACATATTTGAACATATATCTTTGTACTTGTGTTATCTTGCTCCTTAGGATCAATCTTTGCAAGTAGAGTTGCTGGGTGAAAGAATATTATTTTGAAAATTTTTATACACAATTTTGGTTTTCCTCCAAAAAGTTGTCAATATAAATTAGTTAATAGAATTTTAGAGTAATTATTTTCCAAAATCCCCATAATACTAGATGTTGTAAGTCCCTTTAATCTTTGTCATTCAAATATTTGAAATTTAATTTTACTTAATGAACATTTATTAAATTTCATATTTTAACAGAAAGTTCATATTTTCCTTTGTAAAGAAAGTGATCATATGCTGGGCCCATTGTTAAATACAAGTATATGTACACGATTATCATTATTTAGTAAACTACAAGCATGAAACAATGATTTTAATACTTGTTCACACATTTTTTTTTNAAGGAAAATAAAGAAAAATGCATAAATCCAGAATGGTACAAGGGACAGAATGATAATTTGGAATAATATAACACTGATATTTCACCTGGACCCTAGAAGTATTTAGAAGCAGAAAAGTATGGAACAGACAAAATTAGGGCTTCCCAATTTAAAATAAAAACTTAGTATTTTGAAAAAAAAAAAGTAGATTTTTAAATTGTCCTTGTAAGGCCCTTATCCCTTGAATGTAAGATTGCAAACAAACAAAAAAGGATACATGCTGATAACTAAATTTGTGAAAAGTTTTTTCTTAATCAGAGGAAAGGAATTCGTTTTCAAGTTCTCAAGTTACATGTATACCATTTTTTGGATTTATGTGCCTATGATGTAAGGGCAAAGAAAAAGAATAACTAGCCTATGCATTTCTGTCTTGACAAATTTCCTCCAGATGTAAAAACATCTGAGGTGGCCAAATAACTGGGTGACAAATCTTTTTTCAAGTGTGGTAGTTTCTAAATATTTGCTTTTATCAATATTGTAGAATCAATATTGTTGGCTAGTCAACTACTAACAATAATTTAACCAATAAAATTCATTAATTTTATGAATATAATAGGCTAATATAAAAATACATTACTATGCAATATTTGACATTTAATTCCAAAAGAGTTTAAAAAAACAGAGAAATTGCTATAACAAATCTCTTTTTTACATCTATAAAAATAAATAGAATTGGAATTGATGATGAGTGTTGTTTCGTTTGCTTAATTACAACTTTTAAAACATAAAATCATGACTCTCAAATAGCAAATAAACATCTGTCAAAGATTTTTTTTTAACTCATTAATTAATGAGGGATTCAGTAACACTGTTCCAATGAGAATTTGACTTGAGATTTATATTCTTAACCAGGTAAAATTCTTTTGCATTGCTATGGATGGGAAGTGAATGTACTACAATCAGTTTTCTATAATTTTTACTTTTGACCCTACAGAGTTGTAAAATAGCCTAGTTAATAGAAAGTTATACAAATCCACACATCACTATAGAATCAGAAAATCCCTGGACACCTAATAATCTATTTTGCCCATTTCCAAGTCTTGAGAAAATTTTTATGATTCATACTAGTAATAAGTAATATTGAAGGATAATGAACTATTTGGGAAACAAATAGCATAGCCTCATTCATTTATTTAAAAATGCATTTCAAATATTTTACTTTTTATATTTAATAATTTTTATAAAGCAATTTAATATGCCTATGTTGTTTGGATGATTGTGTGTTTATAACTGCAATGCTAAGATAATCCAGAAAAAACATTTGTGACTTCTAGAGCCTATGATGATAAGAAATATTTTTTCCCCAAAATGTATTGCATAGAAATGTAATAAAATAATCAGTTAAAAATATTTGGGTATAAAACTATATTATATTTACATAAAATACTATGGAGAAGTGAAATTGAAATAAAAGTTTAAGTATGAAAAGAAAATGGTAATAAAATTCCAATTATTAAAAAGCACTTTCCCCTGATTTTTTAAAATAGATGATAAAGGATACAATATAAAATTGCTCTTTTATTAAAATTGCATTGGCTACATTTAAAATTGATGTAACAGTTTGATTTTAAAAGTTTAATATTAACAACATGCTGTGTTCTCATAAATTTTATTTACAACAGTTCCTGGGGTTCTAGTTTGCAGATCCCTGTTTTAAGCCAAAATGTTTTGGTTTTGGCCATTTCCTTAGACAGCAATAGATCAATAAAATACCCATTTACATGAGGAAAAAACAGCTTCCCCAGAAGCATCCCTCCATAGATTTTTATTTTTCTCTATAACAGTCATAGTCAAGCCTAACTCCAAAGAGGCGACTGTTTAGTTATCCAACCTTTAGAGCAAAAGCAAGCAAGAAGAAAGTGGTTGGGATTAGGTATCAACTCCAACCAACCTTATCTGCACAATTCAGCGTCCCTGCTTTGTTAGTGAGTTTTGCCCTTCTTCATAGTGGGAAAGAGTGAGTTGCTCCATCCTTTCCTCTACCAAGCCCCCTTGGTGCTGAGAAGGACTAAATTTCCCTCTGTGTGTAATGAAAATAAAGTGTCAAGTTAATTTGAATTCCGAATGCAAAACTAATCCATTAAAAAAATCATTCTCAGATATTGTTTGTTTAATCATCTTCCAAAGTATATTCCATCTCTGTGATCACATGCCTCAATTACCTGTGAAGAAATTCATTTTAAAACCCAGACTTATATTAATAAAAAAAAAACTTAAGCAAAATTGACACCTTTATTCTAATTAATATGGAAAGCTAAACATCATTTACTCTTCGCAGTTGTAAAGATGACAATGTAAGTTTACATTATCCAAAGAACCATTCACTAATTAATAACCCTAGAAATAAGTCATGCTAATGAAGGCCAAATTCATGTTTGCTATTAAATATCAATTGCCCTTGAAATAATATTTCAGTCTCTGCAGAGCTGACTAACCAGTTCCTCAACTCCCTTGAAGATTACAAATTTAGGCACTCCATACTAAGAAAGAAGAAGCATATATTTATTCGGAAACAAGTTGACCCTTAAATTTTAAGCACTTATTTATGAATAAATAATAAAAATATATTTACATGTTGGAGGGGAACAAGTGTCAAATCATTTAGACAAATAGAATTTCATCTGAAGCACGAGAAAAATACTTTTGGACATGTATATAATTTTTCATAAAACTAAATCTGTGTTAACTGCTTTAGTTGCTCCTCATATGCTATACTGAGTAAAGTTATTTTATATTAGTCAAAGAACAAAGAGTCAAAACCATCCTTTAAACCTTACCTCCTCTGCAATGATTCCTTTCCCTCCAGCACCTCAATACCATCCTACATCACAAGGCGCTCTTTATGTCTCTAATTCTGTCACCAGTTAGACACATTTAATTTGGGTCTAGAATTAATGATCCACATTTCTTTTTTTATGAATTTGCTACACATTTATATCCAACATGATATTAACATGGTAATTTTCAAACATGCAAGACAGAAATTATTAAAGAATATATCCATACCCTATGTAGATTCTAACATTAACCTTTTACTATGTTTGCGTTTTAAAAAAAACTACTATGTGTTTGTTTACTCATCTTGCAATTCATCAGTGTACTTTCTACTAAATACTTCAGCATGTGTATCAGCTTGTATTCAATATTCATATATAGTGTTTTCTATTTGTGGCAACATTTACATAAAATGAAAAGCATGAATCATAAAAGTACATTAGCTGCTAGAATGCATTAAAAATTTATACTGGGCCGGCCGAGTGGCGTGTTGGTTAAGAGTTGGCTTGGGACGCCAGCTCTGAGCAGCAGGGCCCTGGTTTGGATCCCACATGAGGGCCAGTGATGCTGCGCCCACTACAGATAAGATGGTGAACAACTCCACCTGGAGCTGGGCTACCGTGAGTCACTGGCAAGAGCATAGGCTGCAGTGGGGCTGGTCAGCAGCAGGCATGCGCTTTTGTGAGCTTTCATGAGTCACCGTGAATGGCCGTCCAATGGCCGGCGAGTAACTGCCTCACCCGGGAAGAGCACAATGATAATACCAACATGGGCCAGTGAAGTGACATCCTCCACAGCTAGACCAAAGAACAAAAGGACAGCAACTTGTCTGTTCCCCTCCCCCAATTCCCCAATAAAATCTTTAAAAAAAAAATTGTACACCTGTGAAATGCAGAAACCAATCAAAATATAGAACTTTACCATAACCCCAGAAAATTTCCCCCATCTTTCCCAGTAACACCTGCCCCATTTCCCATGAAACAACCATTGTCTCCATTTTTTCACCACTGATTGATTTTCTTTTGTTATAAACTTTATGTAAATAATATACCATATATGGATTTATAACTACCCTTGCTCAGCAGATGGATATATATGATAGACTGATCCAAAGATAGATGATAGATAGATAGGTAGAGAGAGAGATAAATGATAGACAGATAGATGATAGAGACAGATATGCTGTTTCAATATCAGTGTTCATTCCTTTTTATTGCTGAGGAGTGCTTTATTACATGGATAAAGTACTACAGGTTGTTTATTTATTCTCTTACTGATAGGCAACTGTCCTAGTTCCAGTTTTTACCTGTTGTGAATAGGCTGCTATGAATATTGTTTTATAAGTTTTTTAGAACAATTGTTTCCATTTCTTTTGGGTAAACACCTATAAATGGAACTGCTGGGCTAAGTATGCATGAGGGGGTATAGTGGTATCTAATTGTTTTACTTTATATTTTATATAATATATGCTCAAATTACAAACTTCACAAAACACAAGTAC
>NW_017732235.1:669686-688608 GCF_001890085.2 Hipposideros armiger
CTCCTTTTGTTCTTCAGTCTAGTTGTGGAGGATGTTGCTTCACTGGCCCAAGTTGGCACCATCATTGCGCTCTTCCCGGGCAAGGCAGATCAGTCGCTGGTTTCTGGACGGCTGCTCACTGCGGCTGCTGGCCGCTCATGCTGGCTGCTGGCTACATACAGTAGCCCATGGCAACCCACTGCCACAGGGGCTGCAACCAAAGCCCTCGCCGGCGACTCATGGCAGCCCAGCTCCAGGTTGAGCATCTTAGCTGTGGAAGGCAGTGTCACTGGCCCTCATATGTGGGATCCAAACCGGGGCCCCCTGGCGTCCCAAGCCAGTTCTTAACCATCGCGCCACTTGGCCGGCCCTGTTCACACATTTCCAGAAAAGATTTTTTCATTGATGAAATGTAGAGATCTTAAATATTTAAAAATATTTTTAATGTCTATAGAATTTGCAGTAATCACTCCAGTCTAATATAACTTCTATACTGGTTATTAACATGCAAATCATTTTGATAATAGGTACATTTCTCCTCCATTTGCATCGATTACACCAAACCAATCACCTACAGTCTAAGAATCAAGAAATAAAAAGTAAAAACTGAGTTATCATATTGTTCTAACTTTTGTCTATTGGACTCACTCATTTATTTTTATTAAAAGTTACTAAGAACTAGCCATTGTTTTCAGCAAGGGGCATCTATCAACTGAAACGAGAAAAAAAAAATTCTGTCCAAAGGAGCTTTTTTATACTTTAGTGGGAGAAGATGAAGATTCAAGATTCAAGATGTGAAATAAATAAATTATATAATAGCTTGTAAGGTGTGATAAATGTTCCAGAACAGCAAAACAAAACAAAAACAATGTAAGGAGAAAAAAGAGTTCTGATGGGAGATGGAATTGTGGTAGGATTGCAATTTTAAGTAGGGAAGGTCAGGGAAGGATTCACTAAGAATGATTTTCTGGGAAAACTTGATGGAAGTACATTATAAGATATGTTCATCAAGTAGTAGTTTGGCTTTATAACCTACCTGTCCAGGTCTTTGTCATCTCCCTGGTGTTTATGTGGGAGACAGGCGTGTCTTTAGGTGACAATATGTATCAAGTTTGTTTTTGTTTTTTGTTTTTTTTTAAATTCTGCATTAGGAGAGCAGTGTAATACCCTTTAAAAAATGTAAATTTGTGGATATGCCATAAAAACAGTGCAATTATAATAAAAACTCCAAAACTTTTGCATATGTTTTAAGGTACAAAATTCATAGAACAAGTATTGCTTTTTCTGTTTCAATGAAAAGTTTTGTTTTCCTTCAAACTGTTATGGAATCTCAGTAGAACCTGTTTTCATTAAAAACATGTACACAGTAGCATTGTAAGGAAGAAATTTGGTATGAAGTATCCTTTTCAAATTAAACAACAGTGAGTACTACTTGCAAATCCATCATGCTCCATTGTATACATTAAGACACTTAGTAAGCTCAAATGGTAATTTTAAAGAAAATACATATTATTAAAAACATTCCACCAATTGTCTAGTATTTTAGAAACTATAACAATAGTGTATTTAGTTTCTTATGTGTTTCTGGGTTTAGTTACTAAACGTAATTATAAATAAAACTTGAAGAAGCATTCAAATTTTTGTATACTTTTTATCCCCTTGGAATTCTGTTAGTGAAAATTGGCATTAAAAATCTAGTTTGAATGAAACTTTCATCTCACTTATGCATCCCTGTGAAATTCTATGGGGTATTTATAATACATTGAGAATGGTGAAATAAACTGGTACGTAATTTCAATACACTTGAGATCTACTAATTGTAATTTGTCTTGAACCTACAAATTGAAATTGGTTTACATAAGTGCAACATATTGTTTGTTTTTCTCATGCTGCTCTGCTGAAAAGCATGACAATTCCTCTGAAAAGGTAGTTTGCAAGCTTTCTTAGACAATTAAACACATAGAAAATAACTCATCCTCCCACTCCCAAAAGTTTGAAAGCTTTCAAATAAATGAATATTAATTGAATCTTTTCACTTTATTCATTTAAAACATACAAATTAGATTCAAGCAGACATCATGTGCTGCTTGATGGAAGAACACAACACTGCCTATAAAGTAACCTTGACTCAGTACCAATTTATAGAAAATATAGACAGGGAAATCTATCAAATAACACCACAGGGAGGCAATCAACAGAATCCAGACTGTGGGAAAACATACAGGTTTTTTCATCCATCAAATAATTTGCAAAAAAAGGAGAAAGAGATACAGGGAATGATAGATTTAAAAAAGACTTACTCTGCATACTTTTTTTGATCATGATCCAAATAAACAAACTTAATAAAATGACATTTGTGAGATATTCAGAAATATGAGCCCTAGGAGAATATTTCATAAAATTATTAATTTTGGTAGCTGTGAGAAAGATACAGAAATTATATATTATGTATTTATTTATTTATTTATTTATTTATTTATTTATTTATTTATTTATTTATTTATTTTACAATTTAGAGCTTCATATTGAAATGTTTACCAGTGGGGTTGTATGAAGTCTGAGGAAATAGGTCAGGATGTGCAATAAACAAGATTAGCATGAATTGATCATTGTTGAAGCCAGGTGATTTGCTCATGGAGTTTATTACATTATTATTTTACTTGTTATACATTGAACATTTTCTATAACAATTGTAATGTGAATTAATGGCTTTATATGAATACACAATGCCATGTGTTTAAAATTTGATAAAGACACAAGAATTGTGACTCTTATTGAATGTCAACTGTAATTGAAAAATACAATAAAAAAATTGTAACTCTGTTATGCTATATATCACATTAACAAATAAACAAGCAACAAAGCCTTTCAAGAGTATTTAATATATCTATCTATATCTATATCTATTTATTTATCTATGGTTCCTCTCTCTCTCTCTCTCTCTCTCTCTCTGTCTCTCTCTCTAATTAATTGAACATTATTGGCCAAATGGAATTTCTCTTTAGGAGATTATCTGCAGGAAACTGCATTCTAGAAACCACTATTATTGTATGATAAACTTCCTAGTGAATCACTTTTGAATATAATTTTGGATTTGTTAGAAACAGTTGTTTACAACAATATATATTGTTGAATGTCATAGAATACAAATCATTTTTATTCATCAGGTATGTGTTTTGGATACCATGTGTATAATTTGTTGTCTAATTAGAAAACAAAAGAATGTTTAGTGCTATTGGTGTAATATGGTTATAATTGCATGAAAATAACTAGATAGATTAGTTATCTACTGATGTATAAGAATATAATCATAAACTTCATGGTCTAATCCCACATAGTTTTTAGGTCACAGTTTCTGTAGGTTTGGGGTCTGGGCACTGTTTAATTGGTTTGTCTGCAAGGTTGAAATCAAAGGTGCCGGCCTGGCTGCGGTATCATCTGAGATTTGACTGGGGAAGGATCTTTTATTTTATTCCTGTGAGCATTTATAATGACAGGCTAACATTTGCAGAGTGTCAGACTGAGTGCTACCTACACATAACGGGAGAGGATTACCCTAGGGTGTAAATACCCAGAGGTATTTACCCTAGAATATGTCTACCATATTAACCAATATTTATAACAAATCTATAATAAAGAGTATTGAAGAAGCTAACCTCTTTTTTTTTTCTTATTAGATTCAGTTACCCAGTCTGTTTTGCATGAAATTGATTTTTGAAATCATTTCACATTTTCATGTATCACTAAAATGGCAAGAACCATTTTGCCTCTGTCACAATTGGCAAACTTTCAAAAGCTGATGAATGGGAAGGAAGGCAACTGCTGACAAGGAAGTCATTGCTGTAGCTTCTGGTTCCAGAGCATCACCAGCTCACTCAGAAACTACTTGCTCTACAATCCACCTCATTCCTCATTACGACTCAGTTCTACATCAAAATCTCTCACCGATGCACTTAACTGACGGGCTGGGACCATACCTACAGACGGGTGCTGAGGAAATGTATTTTTTTTTTAGTTTTCCAGCTAACATGGTCTTCGTGCTAAAATGGAATATTAAGTAGGCCAATTTATACATCAACATCTATCAATATCTATGTCTATGTCTATGTATCTATGAACTAATTCAATAATAAGAAAATAAACAGTTACGTCTTGCATTCTCATTTCAAATAACCTCACTATCTTCATCGACAAAGCCTTGAAAGAATTAATTTATGAAGTTAATTTTGTTGAAAACTTTTGGGGGTTCATTCAAAATAACAGTCATTATTATGTACTACCTTGTATTATACGTTACTTTATCATTTTAAAGTGCCTTTACCTAATTATAACTTGCGCTCATCATTATTCATTTACAAATGGAAGTTGGAATAGTCAGTATAAAATCTATTCTATGTATGGGAATATGGAGTCATCAAACTACCCAAAATAGCTTGCTTTATCTACTTGTAGCCTAGTAGACCTAGGTTATAAAACCACTAAAAAAGTACTCTTTGTCCTCAAATGTGTTCTTCCTTATATGGGAAAAAGCATCTTTAGCTACTGAAATCTTGTGGTCCACACTGGGTTTTTTCAAACAAGATTTCAGAATCTGAAGTTGGGTCTATATGGACAAACTAATTTAAAAAATAAAGGCTGCAATCAATAAAAGGAAAACAAACAATGCTACTTTAAAATGTGTTAAATGATGCAAGTATAGGAACATGATATAACTGTAAATGATTATACTGAGTATAAAATTTATAGTCCAAATCTGAGAAGATCAGGTGTAACTTTTTTAATTTGTCTATAACCAAACTCCTCCTTGCTCCTGAAGCCTCATTGTTTTCCAATTTAAAGAAAAATGAATTTTGGACTTAAGTAAACTTAGCAATTTGAAGTTTAAAATTTAGTCAATTTTTGGTGAATATTCGGCTAACAATATCTTGCCCTTCCCCTCTCCTTACCCAAGCATGGGGGCAGGAATATCATTGTGACTATGGTTTGTGGGCTAAGACATGGTTTCTGACAGACTCATTGGCCTTGACTCTGGGGTAGCTCTATTTCAGCTTATTAGTATCAACGTGTGACTTGAGGGGAAAGAGCAAATAAGAGAGCCTTCATTCAAACTGAAGGGGCAGGTAATTCTCAGGTTCAGCTCACCATTGCCAGGAACATACCAAATATGTTGATATTTCAAGAAAACAGAAAAAAACATTTCTTTGTGATATTATTTTCAAATGCTGTCTCACTATATTTTTTTAAAATAAGGACCTCTGCAGAACATGTAAAACCTACATGGACATTGCTGTTGGTACCCAGGATGTCTTTCACAGTATCTGACATCTTACTGCATTTCCAGATATTTGTATCTCATTTTTAAAGTTAATAAAATGTTGCAGTATTTTTTTAAATTTTAACACTGGAAAGATTAGTGTCTTTGTGATAGTACTAATATTATAATTCTTCTCACAAACTGTGGTATATGTTCCTTGAGTTTCAATCTCTGGTCTCACTAGCAGTCGTCTGTTATAGTTATTTATTATTAATTAAGATTAAATGGTTTGGAAAAATCAGTGTCACTTTCTCCCACTTATAGTTACCACTTCCTCACAGAATCTGAACTTTTTTTTTTAATAAGAGGATTTTTTTCTTTTTTAAAACACCATTTAGATTTCTACATAATCATGATAGATTTAAATCCATGGGCATATCTCTGTTTCCTCTAAAAATTATTACAGTAAATGATCAGTAAAGGCATACCTTTTTTTCAAAGTTCTTAACCTACAAACACAAAGAGAACAGAACAGTATACAAGAACAAGAGATGCTAATATATATTTGGAAGATGGAGCCACAGAGGGAGGCATCATGATTGACACAGCAGAGCAAAGAAAAGTGAAGGGCAAGTGCCTGTAGAGAAGCCAGTCAACAGCCAGCTGCTTCACGCTATAGAAACACTGACTCAGAGATCGCTGCAAAAAGAACTGAAGTAGATGGAGGTGAGAAAGGAGCTGAAAACTGGGATGCTGGTTTAAGACATTATAAGGAACAGTTAGACTTCCAGTTTCTCTGCAACTCTGTGTGGGTGGAAACCACCAATCTCCCACTTGTACAGGAGAAATAGAGGTTGAGACTCAAGCAGCATGAGATGAGGAGGTACTTCACTGTAACTAATAGCAGTAAATGAATGGCAGATACTCTACTGATACCTACTAAATGCTGATATTCTCCCTCCAGGCACATCTCTGGTTCAGTTACCAGTAATCTAGCAGTTAAGTATGTAACTCCTTACGTAATATTAGATTATAGGATTCATCTCTGGAAAAACTGAAGGGTCCTGGGGAGAAGAGGACCTGCATATAGTAAAACATTGTGATGTTCTATTGAAATCCCAGTAAGCCACTATGAGCATTCTTTCTCTCTCTTATTCTTCCTCTCTCTCTCTCTCTCTCTCTCTCTCTCTCTCTCTCTCTCTCTCACACACACACACACACACACACACACACACACACACACTTATTTCAGGCACATTTTCAGGGTCTCATTATAAATGAGTGAGAAACATGAAAGAAATAATGAAAGAGAAATAATGGAAGAAGACGTGAAAGCCAAGTTAACACCATATTAAAAGAAAACATCCAATACAGAAGACAGCTTGAAGGAAATGAGAGGAGAAAAACAACTGCAAGAAACAGACAAAAATGCAAAAAACAGATGTCAACACTACTGTCCACGTTCTTAGAAAATAAATAATGGATGCTATGAGAAAAAGAACATTCAGAGAATAGGAAACAGCCTTTGAAAGTTAAATGTGTGCAAGTCAGAAAATAAAGAGGCAGACCACAGACAGGTGAAGAGGGGTTTCATGAAATTTCCTGCGAAGTAGAAAGCACAAAGTGATTGAACATTGTAATAAACAAAAAGACAATTAGAACCACAATCTTGGAGGCAAACTATCTAACGATAGGTTTTCAAGAAATGAGAAACAAAGGAAATGAAAGGAGCTATGTCAGGGGTCGGCAAACTGTGGCTTGCAAGTCACATGTGGCTCTTTGGGTACATTCCGTCTCAAAAGTTTGCCGACCCCTGGAAGCGCCAATCCTGTCCCTCACAACAATTTAAAAATTATTCGAGAACCATAAATATATTTTTACAAATAAGGAAAATTTAAAGTAATATATTATCAATGAAACTATGACAGTTTTATTTTCATTTTCAATTTTACTTCAGAGTCACATGTACATACCCAAAGAGCTGCATGTGGCTCGTGAGCCGTAGTTTGCTGACACCCGGCGACTCTTCTGTCTCAAAAGTTTGCCAACCTGAGCTATGTTATAGAGGTAAAAAATAGAAGAACAGTTTTCAGAATCCAGATTGAAATAGCTGTGATTCAGGAAAATGAAATAAAATAGAATTAAACCAAGAGCACAACTGTACAATTTTAGATCACCAGAAAAAGTAAAATAAAATCTCACACACTCATGTATAGCTTTAACAATTATCAGCCAATCACATATCTTCTCATCCCTACCCCCACCATTTCTTGCCATCCTATATTATTTTATTTTGGGTTTTCAACAACTTGATTAAAATGCAATTTACATACTTGAAAATTCACTTGCTGTAGAATACAACTCAGTAAATGTTAGTAAATGTATAGAGTTGTGCATATTCCAGTTTGAGAACCTCTCCACTAGTGTCAAAAGGCCGTTCATGGTCATTTGCCATAATTCTACTGCTACCCCCAACCCTAGGCTTTCTGTCTGTACATTTGCCTTTTCTGGCTATTTTATATAAAAGGAAGATCACAAAAAGTACTTTTCTTTTCTGTTTGGGTCTTCCTTCATCTAGCAGAATGCTCTTGAGGTTAATTCATATTGTAGCATGTATCAATACTTCAATTTTTCATTGCTGAATAGTGTTCCATTTTATGGACTCACCACATTTTTCTTATCCATTTATCAGTTGTGGACATTTGGCTATCATGAATATTGCTCCGATAAACATCACATGAATGTCTTCGCATGGAGATATTTTCGTTTCTTTCAGGAACATTTCTAAAGTGGAACTACTGAGTTGTATGCTATTTTATGTTTAACTTTATAAGAATCTGACAATGTTTTTTTTAAATGGCTGTATCATTTTACACCCCTAAGCAATGTATGAGAGTTCCAGTCTCTACATGTCTTTGTCAATACTTGGTACTGTCTCTATTTTCAGATGACATAGCCTTATATACAGAAAACCCTAAACACTTCATAAAAAAAAAAGTTAGAAATAATTAACAAATTCAGTAAAGTTTCAGGATACAAAATCAGTGTACAAACATCAGTTATATTGGGTTATTGGAAAAGTCATGATGTATTTTTTCTGTTTTTCGTTGCAAAAATGCCTCATGACTTTTCTGACAACCCAATATATCTATATACTAGCAATGAACTATTGGAAAGAGGAAAATTTTTTTAAATCTCATTTACAATAACATTAAAAAGAATAAAATACTTAGAAATAAATTTAACCAAGGAGGTGGAAGATCTGTACAATGAAAACTGTAAGACATTAATGAAAGAAATTGAAGAAATCCATGCTCATGGAATGGAAGAATTAATATTGTTAAAATAGTCATACTACCAAAAGTGATCTATAGATCACTTATAGAAAGTGAAAAACACTGTGGAATCAATATTTTAAAGTTGAAAGGGAATTTTAAAAAATCACCTAGTTCAAGGCCACAAATTATCTTATGGTAATATTAAAGTCCAAGTTTTTACAACTTTTTTTTTTAAAGATTTTATTGGGGAATTGGGGGAGAGGAACAACATTGGGGAATCGGGGAAGGGGAACAGAAAAGTTCCTGTCCATTTGTTCTTCAGTCTAACTGGAGAATGTCGCTTCGCTGGCCCAAGTTGGTATTGTGATCATTGCACTCTTTCTGTGTGAGGCAGATTGGTCGCCAGCCATTGGACAGCCGCTCACGGCAGCTCACAGCAGCTCATGCTGGCTGCCAGCCACTCACACTAGCTGCTGGCCACTCACGGTAGCTTATGGCAGCCCACTGCAGCAGGGGCTGCAGCCTACCCCGCTGTTGCAGGCGACTCATGGCAGCCCAACTACATGTCGAGCTGTTGTTCACCATCTTAGCTGTAGAGGGCGCAGCATCACTGGCCCTCATGTGGGATCCAAACCGGGGCCCTGCTGCTCATAGCTAGCCTCCCAAGCCAACTCTTAACCAATGCGCCACTCGGCCAGCCCTTTTACAACTTTATCTTAGTGTTACTATTAGAAATCACATCATGTTGATTACTATCCATTAATGATTCTACTTCCAATTCTCTTAAACTGGGATGTGGGATTGCAGTAACATAACTCAACATACTTAACTGAGAATATTTAGTTAGGTACTAAAAGTTATTTAGCAAGGAGCGCAATACCGGTTAACTTGGAAGAAGAATTAAGTGGGTTTTTTTTTTCATTTTCCCTTCATGCATTTCCGACTTGTTTAAATTTCGCACAAAGAACCGAATATTTTGGGATTTTGAATAAATGTATTGTTTTAAAGGAGAAAAAAATATGAAGTGCTATATTTACTTAGCTGCTTTCGCTTTAAAAAGCTGCTCCAGTGTGGTTTATAGAACTTCTCATTGATTTCAACTCTAAGGGAATTGGAAAGTCTGGATCTGAGTATAAAAACTGGCCAAACCAGTATGGAGACTTTAATGTAGCTTGATACTGAATTTTTAAAAAGATTTTTAATAAAATATAGTTAACATACAAAATTATATTAGTTTCAGGTGTACACAATAGTTATTCAACATTTATATACCTAAAGAAGTAATCATTCTAAGTCCAGCAGCCATCTGACACTGTACCACACTATCACACTATTATTGACTATATTCCCCATGCTGTACATTACAGCCCCATGACTTATTTGTTTTATACCTAGAAATCTGAATCTGTTATTCCCCTTCACATTTTTCTCCCTTTTAAAAGTTTTCAATTATAGTTGACCTTCAATATTATTTTATATTAATTTCAGGTGTACAGCACAGTGGTTAGACATTATTATAATTTATGAAGTGACCCCTGACTAGTCTCATACCTAGCACTACATATACATAGTTGTTACCATATTATTGTATGCTTTGCTTTACACGCTGATGACTGTTTTGTAACTACCAATTTGTACTTCTTAATGCCTTCACTTCTTTCACCCTGTACCCCAAACCCCAACCCATCTATCACCCCAATAAATCTGGTACTCATCAGATTATGATATTATTAACTAATTATATTCCTTATGATGTTATTGACTATATTATATCATTAACTATAGTTCTTATAATATACCCTACACCCCAATGACTACTTTGTAACAACCAATTGTATTTCTTAATTGCTTCCCCTTTTTCATCCATTCCCAATGTTCTTTGTATCTTTAGTATTTCTATTTTGTTTGTATGTTTTTTTGTTCTTTAGAGTCTACATATATGTGAAATCACATTGCATCTGTCTCTCGCTGTCTGACATAATTCACTCATCACAATACTCTCCAGGTCCATCTATGTTGCTGCAGATGGCAAGAACCCATTTCCTTTCACAGCCGAGCAATATTCCATTGTATACATGTACCACCTCCTCTTTATCCATTCATTCATTGATGGACACCCAGGTTGCTTCCATGTCTTGACCATTGTAAATAATGCTGCAATGAACATATGGATGCACCTGTACCCTCAAAGTAACATTTTAGGTTTCTTCAAATAATTATCCAGAAGTGGGGTCACTAGGTCCTTCTTTGTCACTTGTTATAGCCTTTATTTTGAAGTCTGTTTTGTCAGGTATAAGTATTACTACCACAGATCTTTTTTTTTTCCATTTCTATTTTCATGAAATACCTTTTAATCATCCCTTTACTTTCAGGCTGTGTGTGTCTTTTGATCTGAAGTGAGTCTCTTGTAGGCAGCATATGTAAGGGTGTTGTTTTCTTATCCATTCAGCCACCCTATCTTTTGATTGGAGCATTTACTCCATTTACATTTAAAATAATAGTTGATAGATATGTAGTTATTGCCGTTTTATTTTTTATAATTTTGAACTTTTTTCTTTTTCTTTTCTTTTGGTCTTAAGGAAATCCCTCTAAAATTCTTGTAATACTGGTTTGGTGGTGAGGAACTTCCTTAGCTTTTTTTTGTCTGGAAACCTCTTTGTCCTTCGATTCTAAATGATAGCTTTGCTGGGTATATTAATTGGATGTAGGTCCTTGGTTTTCATCACTTTGAACATTTCCTACTACTCTCTTCTGGCTTGCAAAGTTTCTGTTGAGAAATCTGCTCACAGTCTTAAGGGAGCTCCCTTGTAGGTAATTAACTGCTTTTCTCTTGCTGCTTTTAAGGTTCTCTCTTTGTCTTTAACCTCTGGCATTTTAGTTGTGATGTGTCTTGGTGTGGGCCTGTTTGGGTTCATCTTGTTTGGGACTCTCTGTGCTTCCTAGGCTTGTAAATCTATTTCCTTCACTACTTTAGGGATGTTTTCCATCATTATTTCTTCAAATAAGTTTTCAATTCCTTCCCCTCTCTCTTTTTCCTTCTGGTACCCTTATGATGTTAATGTTGATACTCTTGTTGTTGTCCCAGATGCCCCTTGAACTATCCTCATTTTGTTGATTTTTTTTGCTTTTTGCTGTTCTGGTTGGGTGTTTTCTGCTACCTTATCTTCTAAATAGCTGATTCAATCCTCTGCTTCATCTACTCTACCATTGATTCCCTCTAATGTATTCTTCATTTCAGTTATTTTAGTCTTTATTTCTGATTGGCTCTTTTTTTATGTTTTCTATCTCCATTTTTATGTTCCCTATCTCTTTGTTGAAGCTCTCCCTGAGATCATTGAGCATCCTTAAAACTAGTGTTTGGAATTCTGTGTTTGGTAGATTGCTTGTTTCCATTTTGTTTAGTTCTTTTTCTGTAGCTTTGCTCTTTAATTTGGAATATATTTGTCTCCCAATTTTGGCTGCCTCCCTGTGTTTTTTTTTTCTATGTAGGGCTGCTACACATCTCAGTTTTAGTAGAGTTGCCTTATGTAGTAGGTGTCCTATGGGACCCAGTGGTGCAACCTCCCTGTTCACCTGAGCCAAGTGCTCCAGGTGTGTCCCTTTGTGGGTTGTGTGTGCCCTCCTGTTGTAGTTGAGACTTGACTGCTGTCTGCACATGAGTGGGAGGAATTGATCCTTGGCTGACTGGTTGTGAGGACTGGCTGTAACTACAGTGGAGGAGCTGTTATGCAGGGGCTGGCCTTACAGAGCAGTGTTCGCTCTAGCTGGGCTCTGGTGCCTGCCCAGCCTGCCCTTTGGGTGTGTCATCCGTGGAGGTGGCCAGATGATGCTCCAGCCCAATATGAAGCTGGCCACTGGGAGGGGCCCACTGCAGGCCAAGTTCACCTAAAGTCTGTGCACTGCCTGGGGCCACCTGGCATGAGCCACAACACAATCCAGAGATGGCTACCACCAATGCTGTGCTTGGAGGTACCTTGAGAGGCCAAGCTTTGAACCAAGGCCAGCTGTGGCTAGTTTCTGGCTTAGAGCTGCTCAGCCAGAGTTATGGGACATGCCAAAACCACATGCTGCTTGTTTGGGTTTGTGAGAGATTGAGCGATTTTAAGAATGTCCACAGCATGAGCCAAGGCAGGTGGTTTATAGGGAAAAGCCACTGGAAGTGGCGTGGGTGTGCCCAAAAGGTGGGTGGGGTGTGGCCTCAGGAAATCACTGGGGCGGGCAGGGCAGATGAAAGGTGTAGCCAGTTTGATGGACACACAGCTATGACATCTGCCTGTGTCTGCACACAGGGAGCCGGAGGGCTCAACAAAGAAACAATGGCTTCCACCAGCTCCTCCTCCAGCCTTCAACCTAAAGCCAGACAATTCAGTTCTTCCCTTTATGTCCCTGGTGCCTTCTGAGCTGCTGCTGCAGTGCTGGAGCTCAGAGCAAGTGAGTTCATCAGTTAGTCCGTGCATGGGCCCTTTAAAATGAATACCTTGGACTCCAGCTGCCCTCATCTCACTCATTCACCATCTCTGCTGGTTTTCACAGCCAGAAACTATGGGGACTTCTCTTCCCTGGGCTGGGGAGGGGCTGGGACCCCTCACTCCTCAACGGGGGCACCTCTGAAGCTGAGGTCTGTTCCAGTTTTGAATGGTCACAAGCAGGTGTGGGACCAGCCCCTTCTGTGTCTGTGCCTCTTCTATGAGTCTCCCACCAGGTGGTTTTTTCTGTATGTCCATAGCTGTAGGGCTTTGGTTCAGCTAGACTTCAGGAGATCCTCAATAATGGTTGTTCTGTAGATTAGTTGTAACTGATGTGGTCCTGAGAGGCAGTGAGCACAGAATTTACCTGCTCTGCCATCTTGACCAGAAATCTTGATAGTGGATCTTTAAATTACCAATTACCAACTCAACCTATTTTTTCCTAAGTATTTTGGAGTGAACACATAAATTCAGCTTGGATTAGTAACATATACATAAGATATTAACATATTTCATTCATTAATTTTTGTATGTTAGGAAAGAAATATTTCAAGAAATTATGCTTGTTTCATTTATTACTTGTGTATTTTGTATGCATTAGTGGGTATCATAGATAGATCTTCAATTCTTACTAGTTTTATCAGTTAGCACCTATCAACTTATTAAGTAAAAATATGTCATCCAGAGCATATATAGATGTAACACAATGGTGGGTAATTTATCACTGCTGTCCCTTATGTTTTCATATCTGTAAATGGGTCTGGTCTATTGGTTTCAGAATTGACTTGGAGTCTAGGTATGCAGCAAAATTGAAGGGAAAATTTCATTGGGATGTAAAATAGCATGATGCTCTCTGGAATTTTTTCTGCTGTATGAGGGACATATTTGAGATAGTGGTAATATTTAAACATAATTACTAATGAGTTTTTAAAATGCAGAGAATGAGAATGATAAATTAGCTAATTCATTGCAAAGGTCTACACAGGCTTGCAAAGAGCAGGAATGCTGAAAGCGGGAGTTTCTAATAGATTAATAACTGATATGTATCTGACCTGATTTTATTTGCACAAAATAGGAGAACTAAATTCAATTCAAAGCGGAAAATCATATACATTTAAACCTGCCTTAAGTTTCTATATTTTCCTGAGAAAACTGTTATTGTCTAGAATTATCTGGACTGAAATTTTTCATTCCCACATGACAACTGAAATGATCAGAGCTTTCCAAAAGGATTATAAATATACCCAGGTTTTCAATTCCCTCCATTGATTACAGATTGGCCCTTCTTCCATGGTACATTTTGATAGTTTTAGTTTGGCATGAACAGCATGAAATATTTAACACAATGTTTTTCATAAAATGTAATTATGATGTAGTAGACTGACTGCTAAGTAAATCAATAATCTTATTTTATGTGAATACTTACATTTCAAGGCCCCCCCCTTTTTTTTCAAGAGCTGTGACAAATACTCAAAAGAAACATTGTCACACAAAAGTAGCTATAATTGTTCTGTGCCTCTTAAAGTAATTTATTCTGTACATAAATCTTTCTCAGAAAATCCATTAGCCTTTTCTATATTGATTAGATAGATAGTAATAAAATTCCACAGAACATAAATAATAACGATGTTTTTCTCTTTTATGATTTTGGCTGATATCCTTGAAAAAAGTGCAAGTTTGAAATGAAAGTGTCTTTATTTCCTAAAGGAATGAAAATATAATTTGATCTATGCTAAATAGGAATCATTTAGTAGAGGCCACATAGGGTGCCAGCTTCTCGTGATAAGGGAAAATATTTGTAATTCCCATGGATAATTAAAAAAAAAAAAGAGGCCGGCCGAGTGGCTCAGTTGGTTAAGAGCTCACTCAAAAGTTTGAGCTCTGAGCAACAGCGGTTCGAGTCCCTGCCCGAGCTGAGCAGCCGCTGAGCTGCCAAAAGGTGGCAGGATGGTTCAGCTAAAAAAAAAAAGAAACTTCTCATATCATGCAAATATGGCACTGTTTTATGTTGAAGCATTTATAAAACTAACACATATTAAACATACAAGGTGATTTGCAGAAGTCAAAAATATAAAATGCATTTAACTTGTAACTGAAATTACATAAAAGAGGACAAAATGGACTAATAATTAAATAAACAAAAACTTTGAAAGCAACACTAAATGTTTTTAAGAATATGCTCTTAACTTATACCTTCAAGATCTTTTCTTTGTTGTTCAGTACAGCATAACTTTAGTATTTAGTGCATATTTACTAAATCATTATAATAAACACAAGCCAAGAAAATTTTGACATGTATATCTCAGAGACCATGCTCTGATATATTTGACTAGGGTAATTTTTTTTAACAAATCCAAAATAAAAGCTTTGGGCAGGAATCATAATTTTCATCCTTGTGCCCTCCCCACCATTCCTTGTTGCTTCATAACTTTTGTTTCACTGCACTTCAAAAAAATATCCTAGTCTGTATTCAGAAGTATCGTGCACCTTGCAGATATGGCACTAACTTAGAGAATATCTAAGTCAGGTCACAAAATCAAGTATTTTATTTATAAATCTTGAGTAGCAATACATATACATGGTAGCAAAATAGAATTTTTGGCAAATTAATGATTCATTTGTCTAATTTTCCTTGTCTTTAAATAAATCATAGATAAATTTCAAAGTACATGTCTGATGATAACATTTCATCATATAAGTTCTATTCACTTGTTCTATCCACCAGGGAAAAGTTCTGAGGCAAATACAACTTGGTTTTATCACATTGGTACGTTTTCTCTACTCACTAGCCAGCATAAAAAATGCAAGCTGCTCCCTGTTGAAAAAAAAGAAAAAAAAATCAAAGCACTTTTCCCATATCGAACCTTTCAGTGAACAGAACTAGGACTCATAAGTATATGTATATGAATATCTACTTCTATCCATCCATCCATCCATCCATCCATCCATCCATCCATGCACACATACCCCAGCAACATATAATATTATTATGGGCTGAACTGCGTCCCCCCCACGAAATTCATATGTTGAAGTTCTAACCCCAGTACCTCAGAGTATAACCATATTTAGAGATTATTAAGGTAAAATAAGGCATTAGAGAGGGCCTTAATCCAATCAGACTGGTGACCTACAAGAAGAGAAAATTTGGACCCACTGAAGGACACAAAAGTTTTGTGGGCACAGAGGAAAGACCACGTGAGGACACAGAGAGAAGGCGGCCATCTGCAAGTCAAGGAGTGAGGCCTCTGGAGAAATCAAACCTGTTGACACCTTGACCTTGGGCTTTTAGCTTCCAGAACTGAGAGAAAATAAACTTCGGTTTTTAGGCCACCTAGTCTGTGGTATTTTTGAACGGCAGCCCTAGCAAATTCATACAAATATGATACCACCAATTCTAATCCAATTTGAAAGAGTTCATTTTCTCTCTCTATTTTGTTCTTTCAATATTTGTAACTCCCTTTTAGGCAGTAAGAAATCTTGCTACCATTATCTTTAACAGACTTGACACATTTGATAAATCCCCCCGTGAAGCCAATCTCTTACCTCTGCCTTCACACCTTTCACATATGACACTATGGATGCTCTCCATACTGCACTTGGACTCCAACACATCCCTCCTGTGTGACAGTGCCTTCCGTTCCCTACTTTGGTCTGTTATCTCATGCTACGCTATTTCTGCTGGGATCCTCTATTTACCTTGCCCAGGCTCTGGTAACCCACATCAGGCCACCCTTCTGCTGGGATGCCCTCTCCACACACCCCCAGCTCTCATACCACATGCCAGGCCAACGATACCCTTCTTACCCCACTTATTCTGTGACACCCTGCTGGAGTCACTGTGGCCCTTCTTATCACCTCCCTCAGCCCAAATGGTCACGGATGCCTCCCTTTCACTGTCTCATCTGACTCCTTTAGGACATAATTATTTAATGAAAGAAAGTAAGGGAAGGGAGAGAAAGAGAAAAAGTTAAAACCTTGTTTTTGAGGAGTTTATAATTTAAGGAGTAAAACTAAGTATTGAAGCAAGAGGTGCATGTAATATAATAAGAACCATCAAATCAATGAATTCACTTAATTTATTATTTTTTTGGCAGTTTCTGAGAAGGTGATGATCCTAAAACACAGAATGAATTTGTGCTACTACCCATACATTTGGTGAGGAGTAAGCAGAAGTTTTAGCTAGTTCTCCCCCTTTAGGTTGTATAAAGGATTTCAGGGATTTGGGTGTTGACAAGGAAAGATTCAATGACCATAAGGTGATAATAACAGAAGCTTTACTGGGTGATGATGCTTTGACAGGTTTGTATGTGAGGAAAGTCATGGGGGATGTCCCTCACAGCAGAAATCTGTCCAGAAGCCAGGGTACAGTATGGGGTCTCCACTCAGACAGGGAGAAGGGGACAGACGAGAAAACCTACATGTTTAGGTGACGTCACTCAGCAGTATGGAGGTGGAGGAGGCTTGGAGTCAGGCTGCTCTGAAGGGCAGTAGCTCCAGAGGTCTTATAACCACAGGCTCTATCATACCGATGGCCAGCTGGTGCTAGCTGGTGTTTTGTAGGGTGTGGAAAGCATGCAGGCTTCAAATAGTTAAGGAAATATCTGCTTCGTTTGGGCTCTTTAATGTAATTGAATGTTGTGACATAATAAGAAATATAGCTTTGGTCTCTGCCCCTGTTTCCTGACAAAGAGTTCTTAAAACCCTTCTCATTTCCTGAGTGGTTTGCGTGCTGGGAGCATCTTTTGTTCTAATAGTTTGTTTTTCACCCCAGTGCATGATACAAAATTGCAAAAACCCTTGTAATTTCCTAAGTGATAGAGGTGATAGAAGCGTCTTACATAGAGCTTATATAGAGCTAAAACCCTTTGGAATTTCCTGGGTGATACTAGAAGTGCCTTTTGTTCCAATTAAACAACTCCTGGTGGATACCTGGGGAGCTTCAGGATGGGCACTGGTCACCAGGAAGACCAAGGCATGAATAGAAGCTTAGAGCTTTCCATACATTCCTCTCCAAGGAATGGAGAGGGGCTGGAGATTGAGTTAATAACTGATTTTACCTACGTGATGAAGCCTCCACAAAAACCCCTAAACTATGAGGATTGGAGGGCTTCTGGTTTGGTGACAGGACCCATGTGCTGGGAGGGAGGCATGTCCCAATTGCACAGGGGCAGAGCTATTGAGCTTGAGACCCTTCCAGATCTTTCCCTTTGGACCTCTTCATCTGGATTTTCATTTGTATCCTTTATAATATCCTTTATAATAAGCCAGTAAATATAACTGAAGTGTTTCCCTGAGTTACGTGAGATGTTTACAGCAAATTATGAAATCTGAGGAGAGGGCTGTGGGAACTCTTGATGTTTAACTGGTTGGAGAGAAGGGCAGATGACTACCTGGGACTTGGGACTTGTGTCTGAAATGGGACCAGCCTTGTGGGACTGAGCCCTTAATCTGTGACGTCTGTGCTAACTCCAGGTAGTTATTGTCAGGGTTGAATTAAACTACAGGATACCCAGTTGGTGTCTTAGGAGTTGAAGAGTTGGTTGTTAGAATGCCCACCAGTGTCGGTGAGGAAATGCTGCTGCCCTGCCACCCCTGCGTATTGGACACCATGAAGAGGAAGCATGTTACCTTGGCAGATAGCCTTCTGCATGACCTTCTGCTTTTGAGGTGTGCCAAATTAATTTTCTTAATGATACTCCATGCACTACTTTTCAGCTATTTATTTACATCTATCCTCTCTCCTAAACAATGAGCTATTGAGATCAGGGCACATGTCTTAATCATTTCTGCTTACCTGACATCTAGTTTCCTGATATGTTTCTGAATGAATACATGAATGAATGAATGAATGAAGTCTGTCAGAAGAGGCTTCAAGAAAATGGATCCATTTCTCTAGGATAAGATAAATGTTTGGAGAATTACTTAGTGAACCTTGACCACAGGAT
>NW_017732235.1:691283-692410 GCF_001890085.2 Hipposideros armiger
CATCAATATCCAATTCTTAAAAAGGATTTTTGTAGTTTAGGTTCAACCTGCTATCTAATTTTCCTTCACAAGTCTCTCTCATTGGTCCTATATTCTGGCACATTAGATTGCTCATCATTCTCTGAGTCCACCATGCCCCAGCAGGCAGCCCCATGAATGGGACTTGAGATGACCCTGTGCTAGCATGTGGTCCATCTTGGGTCCATAGGAAACCCCCTGGAGATGCTACACTTGATCTCAAAGCAGCCATCAAGCCTGTCTATCGCCCTTTAAGTTGGAATCAAACCCTAGTTTTATGAGTCTGCTAACCTCAAATAAAGCATAGCAGGCTCTTCAATGGTCTCTTTAAGGGCTCTCTCAACAGAAGTGGAAAGAGAAATATCACACCCCTCCAAATGGCTGAAAGTGGGATTGGGGATGGGGGTGGGCTGGTTGCAACAGCAGAGCTTCCTAATTATTCTTTTCACAACATCTGCATCACCATATTTCATTGAATCTGAGAAGCAATTGAATGTAAGATTCTCCAGTCATTTATGTTCCACTAAAGGATAAAACATGCTGGGGGAAAAAAAGAAAAAATAATTCTTGATTTTGGAGATATAAAAATAAACAATCTTCTTTGCACATGGATGACTCAGATAAAACATACATTTTCCTAGGAAGCTTTCTCTGATTCTTATCTTCCAAACTACTTCCCATTGCTAGGAAGAATAAATTACCTTTTTTATTTCATTACATTTTATTAATACCTATTATGATTTTTTTTACAAGGAAACCAAGAATACTCAATGGGAAAAGGATAGTCTTTCAACAAATGGTGTTGGGAAAATTAGATAATCATATGTATAAAAATGAAATTGGATCCCTATGTTACACCACTCACAAAAATCAACTTGAAATGGATTAAAAACTTAAACTTATGACCTGACACCAAAATGCTCTTAGAAGAGAACTTAGGGAAGAAGCTCCTTAACATTGATTTGGCAATGTTTTTTTTTGTTTTTTTTAATATGACACTAAAAGAACAAGCAACAAAAGCAAACACAAACAAGTAGGACTACATCAAACCAAAAAGCTTCTGCACAGCAAAACAAACAGTCAACAAAATGAAAAGATAACTCCTGATA
>NW_017732236.1:0-6204 GCF_001890085.2 Hipposideros armiger
GTCGGGACGGTCTCAATGAGCCTGGCCATAATCTCCAGCACTTTCATCTTGGTGGTCTCAGCCTTGGCTCTTGGGCCCCACAGGAACTCGTAGCTTGGAGGATCAGTGCCGGGCACCTGGCGGTACTCCAGGTAGTTTTGCTGCACGAAATCTTTGGTGATGAGCTCCTTGGGCTCCCCGAAGACGGCGTGCCTCCTCCCAGCATAGACCTCCAGCAGGCGGAGGTGTTTCCAGATCTCCTCCTCGGGGGCGCGGTTGCCCTTCATGAAGATCACGCTCAGGATATTCATGAGGAGACCCATCTTGGGCACACTCCTATCCCTGCTCAGAGTTCCCTCACTGGGGAGGTCCAGCAGGTTGATAAAGGCATAGGATTCATTGCTGGAATCGACTTCCTTCACCTCGAGGCCAAAGACCAGCTCCATGTGCTCAGAGGCTCTCCTGAGGACCTCAGGGAACTGCTGCTTGCACTTCTCGTTGACCACCTTTATCATTTCAGACCGCTTAATGCACTCATTCATTTTATACTTCTCCAGCAGGAACCGCACCAGCTTGTTTGTCTTCTTGGTCAGATGATCTTTGCGAACAGTCAGAGCGGACGGTGCTGCACGGCCTGAGGTGCTTGTGCTCTCCTCACCTAGGCTCTGGGCAACTTCATCAGGTCGTGGGCATGAGACACTTGCCTCAGAGGAATGAGCGGCTGAGGCTCCCTGAGGTTCCTGGATAGGGCCAGCAGCAAGGGAGCTCGGGGGAGAACCCCCAGAAACAGGAGCAGAGGGGCAGTCTTCTGCTGCTGCTGCTGCTGCAGCGGCCTGATCAACTCTGAGACGCTCAGTCTCATTCTCAGTCCCATCTCCACCCTGGTGGTGTTTGCCCGGGGCAAGGGGCTTACGCTTCTGACCCTGAGGCATGATGACACAGTTAGGCACAGCAGGCACCAGTGTGGGCAGAGTAGGTGATGCCAGTACCTGGAGGAGGAAGAGTGACATGGTGAGTGCACCTTTGCAGGGGGAATCTCCTTGCCATTAACCAAGGCCGCCTCTACAGGTCTGAGGGCAGTCAGTGCTCCAGGGACCCACAGGGCTCCTCTCTGAGTAGCCTGGCTCCTCAGAACCCTGCAGAGCCAGTTAGACAGTACCCAGGACATAGCTAGACAGCCCTACCTGGACTTACTGGGGTGACGGCAGGGCCTGGTAAGGGGAACCATTGTTTCTGGGTTTGGGAAGTGCTTTCGAGTTCACATTCAGGATCATCGTATGGATTTTGACAAGACACACCCCTCCTCCTCTCTCCTCTGCTGCTCTCATGTAGACTCTTCAAACCCAAGACCAGCATCTCTCTGAGGCCCACCTTGAAGGACAGGAGTTAAGGTTCTGAGGTGACTTCTGTGTTTGGGGATGGTGCTCCAGGCACTGATCCTGCGTCTCAGCAGAAGGGCACTCTGCTGCTGCTGCTGCAGCCTGATCAACTCTGAGACTCTGAGTCTCATTCTCAGTCTCATCTCGACCCTGGTGGCGTTTGCCCTGTGCAAGGGCTTACACGTCTGATCCCGAGGCATGATGACACAGGTGGGTCACAGCAGACCCCAGTATGGGCAGTGTAGGTGATGCTAGCTCCTGGAGGAGGAAGAGTGACATAGTGAGTGCAGCTTTGCAGGGGGACTCCACCTTGCCCTTCACCAAGGCAGCCTCGGCCAGTCTGAGGGCAGTCAGTGCTCCACAACACAAAGGGCTCCTGTCTGAGTAGCCTGGCTCCTTAAAACCCTGCGGAGCAGGTTAGACAGTACCTAGGACACAGCCATGCAGCCCTACCTGGACTTACTGGGGTGACGGCAGGGCCTGCTAAGGGGGAACCATGGTTTCTGGTTTTGGCAAGTGCTTTCGACTTCACATTCAGGGTCATCGTGTTCATTTTGACAAGACACACCCCTCCCCCACTCCCCTCTGCTGCTCTCAAGTGGACACTTCAAACCCAAGACCACTATCTCTCTGAGGCCCACCTTGAAGGACAGTAGGTAAGGTTCTGAGGTGTCTTCTGTGTTTGGGGATGGTGGTCCAGGCACTGATCCTGCTCCTCACCCTGACACCAATGACCTTGAGGTCCTCCTTCTGCGCATCTCCTGACACCACCTTAGGATAAAGCCTCACCCCCATGACGCTCACACAAAATGAGAAAGCACGTCGGGCTTTAAACCTGCCAGGGCCCTCCTATGCCAATGTCCCCTCTGCTGACCGGCTGCCATCCAGCCCCTTAGGCCCAGCGCCAACCCCCATGATCCCTGGGTACAATGTGAGAAGGCACCTCGGGCTTTACACATGCCAGGGCTCGCCCATGCCAATGCCCCCTCTGTTGGCCTGTTGCCAGCCAGCCCCTGAGGCCCATCTACAACCCCCATGATCTCCAGGGACAGTGTGAGCAAGCTCCTCGTGCTTTACACCTGTGGGGACCCTCCTATGCCAATGTCCCCTCTGCTGACCTGCTTGCAGCCAGCCCTTCAGGCCCAGCCCCCACCCCCATGAACTCCCAAAGCAAAAGGAGAAAGCATCTCGGGCTTTACACTGCCGGGACCCTCCCATGCCAATGCCCCCTCTGTTGACCTGCCGCCAGCCCCTTAGGACTGGGAACCCACCCCATGATCTATCGACCCTAAGGGACAAACATTCCGGGCTTCACACCTGCCTGGAATCGGCCATACCAATGCCCGTCTGCTGACTTGCTGCCAGCCCCTGTGTCTCAGCCCCCACCCCCACGATCTCCCGACGCTAAGGGAAAAAGCACCTCGGGCTTCATATCTGCCGGACCCTTTCATGACAATGTCCACTCTGCTGACGTGACACCAGCCCCCGAGGCCCAGCTCCTACCCCCATGATCTCCAGCCCCTCCGTGAGAGAAAGCACATCGGGGTTGACACCTGCCGTGACCCTCCCATGCCAATGTCCCAGGGCTGACCTGCTGCCAGACTCTTAGGCCCGGGCCCCCACCCCTACGACCCCCTGATGTAAAGTGAGAAAGCACATTGGGCTTTACGCCTAGGGCACTCCCATGCAATGGTGGGCTGTGATCTGCGTGGCCCCAGTTCTCGGGTCTGGGGTCCCGTCACTCCTCACAAGAGTCCTATCTTCACTGTGTAGATCTCTCCCTTTGCTGAGCGGAGCAAGAGTCCACCAGCCTCAGGCTGTGGCCTGCATTCCCTGAGACATCGCGTGCGTGCTCGCGGGGGAAGCTGAACGAATTGAGACCTAACTGCCATGCTGAGGCCTCCAGGCATAAATTGCGATTGGGGGCGTGGTGGAGCCCTGTGTGGCTTCCTCTTTTCGGGGGTGTGGGGGAAAGGGGTTTGGAGTTGTTGGGGCATGTCCTCGCTCTCCTACCTGAGTACACCTCTCACCTGGATGCCGACCAGACCAGGGACTCCTCCTTCTGCTCGCCCTACGCCACAGCCCTGGGACAAGGCCTCAGTCTGGGCAGTCTGGCTACAGGGAAGTTGGGCGGGGCGGCGAGGGGCAGGGTCAGGGGAGGTGTAAGGGGGAGGGGCCTGGGGGGCTGAGGTCTGGGGCAGAGTCCCCTAGGGCTGGCCCAAACATGGGCCTGGCATCGGATCTTAGCATGTCCTGGGACTTCTCCTTCTGCTCAGTAGGAAATATTCTGGGTGTGGCCCGAGCAGCCATTTGTGGGGCCTCCCTAGCCTGACGGCAGTGGGTGATCCCCTCAGTCCTCTTGCCCCATTTTCCGTTGACTTCTTATGGGTGTTGGTGCGCCTCCCATGTGTCTACCTGAGGCTGACCCCTCACATCAAAGCCCACCACTTCCTGAGACTACTGATTCCTGTGCAGCAATGCCTCACCTGGTCACTCCAGCCTGAGGCTCCCTCAGAGATGACTGCAGGTGTCATAATCCTGGTGGCGCCAGTGTTTTGGGTTGGGAAATTACCCTGTGTTCTAGGAGGCCTGCAATCCAATCCTTTTCTAAATTAAATGTTTCCTTTTCTGACCTAGTCCCTGTAGAACCACATGGTGAAAGTTTGTTGGTCATTAGCCTGGTAATTGTGCCTTGGGCCTCTCTTGGCTGACATCAGTGTTACTGCTAAAAGTTTCTGGAATGAATGTCTATTGTCATGTGCAAATACTGTGATCCTTCCTATTCTATTTTAATCCACGCCTGGTATTGTATTCATGTGATCATTTAAAAAGCCCAGTCGTCGTCTACATACAAAGTTTCTGGTGGTCATTGTACAACCTCTGGACTCACAGTGTCACAGCCAACCCAAACTTTAATCCTGTTACTACCCTCATGGCCCTGGCTGTTGTCTATGAGGCGCTCCCTCAGGTTCTTTCAGTGACACTGGAAATTCTTTGTCCCAGGGCGCCCTGGAACAAACTAGGGCCAAACTTTACAACCTTTCCTCCAACTGTTCCTGTCTTCTACAGACCTGTCTCTACTTCAGGGCAAGATTCCAGCTGACCCCACACAATTACTAATCAGTACAAGCTTAGTGCCTCTCAGTGGTTTCTCATTTTTTTACTGTTATTGTTGGTATTGTTTTGTTTATGACTTCTTATTTTTTCCACAATTGATTTAGGGCCCAGGGAACAGTAACCCACATTTGGTTGTCATCTTGGAAGCTATGGGTAAGGCACTTAATTTGTAATTAATTTAAGAATGTTCATCTTTACAATATTCTGTTCCCTTGAATATATTGTACTGCTCTATTTGGGACTTTTTTACCTAACTCTCTCAGTAAACTTTTACAGTTGCATCCAGAAAGATCTTGTACATAGATGGCCAAATAGACAGACGCTGTGCCGACTACCTCCCAGGATCACAACAAAATTACAAATAATTTATAAGATATTCAACCTCGGAAGTTCCCTGGACACTAGATGAACAGAACCTCTAAATGAAGGACATAAAGAGGAGGCCACATCGAGTCTGGTAGGAGGGGTGGAGATGAGAGAGGGCGAACCCTGTGAGGGTCACCTCAGTGGTGGGAAGGCTTCTCCGGTTGTGGGCGAGACCCTCTGGCCCCACACCGCGCTCAGCAGCCCAGAGTTACATTGCCAGGAAGAGGAGTTCTACGATAGCTGGAAGGAGAAAATAGTGAGGACTCTCTTTGCTCTGCTCGGTGAGGCTGGGGGCATCTGGAGAAACAGTGGAGCCGGCAAACCAAATTGCTCACTGGCAAGCACTCACCGGTTCCTGGTGGAGGGAGTGGCTTTGTGAGTGGGGCCCAGGAGCCTCCAGGAAGGACTGAACTGAGTGACTTTGGCACGGGAGCTGGAGGTTTGTGTTCCAGTTGTTCCCCTGGTGTGGAGCTTGCACGCGGGTGGTGAACAGGGGGCCACCATTTTTTTAGGGCTGGTCCCTCCCACAGAGGCTCGGGTCTGGGACTACATTGGTGTGCTGGAATTGGCGCAGCAGTGCGTGTGCGCGCGCGTGCGCGTGCACGTGCACATGTGGCCTTGGATTCCCACCCTCCATATTGTTTGTGCTGCATAGGCAGGGAAACGCCGGGCAAGCACGCTTCAACTACAACAGACCTGGAAGTGCGTGACTCGCCTTAGGGCCCTGATTTCCACACTGCGCATTCAGAGTTGTCTTGCTGGCAATTGGCTATCGGGCTGTTCGGTCTGATTTTTGAGTGGCTGATTGGGACAGGCTGAGACAGGGAGTTTTCCTGGGAGTGTAGGGCCACGAGCTGTGTGCCTGCATGATTCAGCCGGGGCTTTCCGGGCGAGTTTGTGTGGGTTGGCTGCTCATGCAGGAGTGCATGCTGCTCTGACTTGGTGGGGAACACTGACCACACCCTGTGGTGACTTGGGGGACTGCCCCGCCCACCTAGAGCTGTGTTGCCAGAGACACCCTGAGCCCCTGGTCCCTAGTTCCTACCTCTGCAGGCCACAGAGGGTTTTTTGCAGCAGCAGACGGCCCGCAACAACCTGTGAGGATTTTTGGTGGTGAGCACAGTTCCAAAGCACACAGCAACTAATTGTGGGAAGCTTACTGCAAGTCTAGAGGGAGGCCGGCGCATGACGCACGGAGCCCTTCCCCCCAGCAGCTGGTGCTGAGTCGCCCAGAATCGCTCTATTGCTGAGCAAGTGGTCTGCAGTGCAGATTACAGTGGGCAGAGAGCCCCTCCATTTTTTGTTCTTTTTCCTTTTTTCTTTTAGGTGATCTAATACATCGAAGCAATCAGAGTGACAGCCA
>NW_017732236.1:13104-15505 GCF_001890085.2 Hipposideros armiger
AACATGGGCCAGTGAAGTGACATCCTCCACAACTAGACTGAAGAACAAAAGGACAGCAACTTGTCTGTTCCCCTTCCCTGATTCCCCAATGCTGTTCCTCCCTCAATTCCCCAATAAAATCATTTAAAAAAAGAGAGAGTTTGGCTCTCGTGTTCTTTTTTCAGGGTATCCTTATCTGGTCTTTATATCTTGGAGAACTAGCCCATTGGAATGAATGAGTCATTTCCCATCTTATTGTGTGGTTTGGAAGAGTTCGTATAAAATTTTGATTCATTTCTCCTTCACCATTTGGTGTAAGGGGTTTCCAAACTTGGCTGGTCTGGGAACATGTTGAACCTTGGGTTTAACTACAATTTTAGCTTGTATTCTTAGATTAAGTTTTCTATTTCTTTATAGACCTATTTAATAATTTATATTTTACTAACAATATTCCAGTTCAATTGGATTTTTACATTTAAAGGCATGCTATTTATAATAAAACCATGTTACGATTGAAATTTCAAGCATATACAACAGTGCAAAGAATAGAATAAGGAACCCAATATAACTGGCACTAAGCATTAACAATCCTCAATAGTAATAGGAAGAAGTTTGAACAGATGAAGATTTATATATTTGTTTGTTTATTGGTAACACTATTCCAGAGGCAACGCTGTGCAGTTCCATTAGGAGATACATGATATTTGCTCTCTCCTTTGTGGGTATGTTGGCAGTCATTGAGGATCATTACCCTCATCCTTTAATCCATTAGGGGCAGCTGAATGGTAATTTCATTACTCTTTTGTGTTTATTAGCTAAAATAATTCTCTAGGTCAGATATTTTCCTTATCCACCATTTATTCTTTGATGCAATGGTAAAAGTATTATAGTATTCTCTTAGAGCCTTTAAACATACCATAAAATGTATCTCTTCTGCAGGTATATTTTGTATAATTCCTTAACTAATATCACTTATTTCTGCTTCTTTCTTTTATAGTTGATAATACCTACAGAAAGTGTTGTAGAAATTTTTTCAAAGAACTGGCTTTCATTAGTTGGCTCTGATGCCTTTTAATTAATCATTTCTGCATTTATCTTTATTATTTCCTACCTTGTAATTATTTGGGTATAATATGCTATTGTTTCTGTAGCTCTCAAATCATTTGGATGTTTTAAATATGTCTTCCTCTGATAAATCAATTTAAGGCTAAAATATCTGAGTGTCACTTGGGCTGTTTCCCACTAGTAATACTGTTGGGTTTTATGTGTAGAGCTTGAAAATTTTAAAAGTTGAATAAATCTCGGCATTATATTCTTAGAATCTTTTAACTTGTGTGTGTGTGTGTGTACACATACATATGTTACAGAGTTAAGGTTTTTGTAGAATGAAAAGAGGATTTCACATGAAAAAATGTGGTGAATATAATTGGTCAATGGTAATAATCAGGGATTATCCAAAAAATACGAATAACTCTAAATATATAACTTGGAGAATTTAGTGCAAGAAATTGGTTACTTTAGAAGCCAATAAGGAGAGTTGCATAAAACAATATGTAGCAACTCAAGGAAGGCTAGAGGAACAAAGAAATACAGTATTCTTACTGAAGGAACTTGAAGCCATGTAGATAATGTAGCCCTCGAAGGAGAAGCCACTTGCTTCAGAGAGGAAAATTCTGGGCACTTTCATCCACCTGGGCAGTTTCTCCATCTCTTGGCACTTCTTGGATTAACTGATCTGATATCCAGGTGTTGGAGAGCACAGAGAACAGAGCAGGGAAAGTGTGAAGAGTCGAACTGAGGATAAATAGGTCCAGGGCTGCATACCTTGTTGACAGATTAAATTTAAAAAATATCTAAATTGATGCAGAGTAGTGTTTTATAAAATTCATTATTCATGATAAAAGAAGATATGTTATCAGAGAAGTAAAGGGTATTGTATCTACAAAAACAACTAAAAATAAACCTACTGTTTTCCCCCATGTATAAGACGCACCTTTTTCCGAAAAATTTGGGGTCTAAAACCGGGGTGCGTCTTATACAGTGGTTGTAGATTTCAAATACCATAGATGGAACTGAGGACGAGGCAATATATGAAAACAGTGATTCGTCATCAGACACAGATGAGGACAAGCTAATGGTTGGGAGTTTTGACAATGATGAGAAGTTGTATGAATTTTATGATGAATGAAACTTGAGTTCAATAACTTTATGTAATACATTTTAAAATAAATTTCGGGCCCCAAAATTAAGGTGCATCTTATATATGGGAGCATCTTATACATGGGGAAATAAGGCAAATCAATAAAATTATTTTTAAAAGATGGTGAATTTTTATTTTTATTTTTGTTGATGTTGTGTATCACGTTAATTGATTTGCGGATGTTGAACCACCCTTGCATATTAGGGATGAAACCCACCTGAT
>NW_017732236.1:16870-23341 GCF_001890085.2 Hipposideros armiger
AAAAAAGATGGTGAATATAAGATTAATATGTAAACATGCCTTTTGATTCTGTAGGAACAGACAGTATCAACATGAAATTAACAAAATATAACTTGTAAATTACCATACAAAATACCTGGTGCCTACTATTATATTTATATTTATATATAAAATATGAATAAAAAATTAAACATACATACGGTGCCAAAAAATGTATACACATTTTAAGAAAGGCAAACTGTATTAAAATAATAATACTCAATATATACTGATAACAAAAGATGAATACAAGTCATGTTTTACTTCTGCAATTACTAGAGGTGCTCAAGTGGTTACCAGCCTGATTATGGCAAACTACTGCTTGAGCAATGTTGACCAAAGTGTCCACTTGTAGTGAATTTTACCAAATGTTCAAAAAGGAATTATCACCAATAGAACTGAATAAATATCCCCAAAACCCACTTATACATGGACCTCTGATTATTAAAACTGCCATTGCAGAGAAGTGGAGAAAGAATAGTCTTTTTAGTAAAGTATGACAACAAAACAACTGGATGTTCAAATTAAAAAATAATGCTACCAGAACCCTCTTGCATACTAGACACACAATTCAGTTCTAGATGAGATTAGAAACCTTCCTTTATATGTATTATGATAGTTTGCAAACTTACATCACAGTTGAGGAGAGCAAAAGGAACCCATATTTTCTGTCAACTAGAAAGACACCAGCATGGGTCAAGTAGGGCATTTGGAGGGAGAGGGCTGAAGGGAAATAGGGACATAAGCCAATTGAGTGACACAGGAACTGAGGATGATGTGAGTTGGAGAGAAAGAGAAGGAATGGTAGCTCATTTAGCTCCCCTGGCCCCCATTTATTTGGCCTGGATACCATTATGGGCCTGCATTTTGAAAGAGTAGTATATGTAGAGTTAGGACTGGGCCAATGACCTGTTCATTCCATCTACCTCTTCACCAGTCCTCCCACTGACCTGTCAATCTCTGGACCTTAAGGAAGCATAACCTGGACAATAGTGACCAAGGGATATAGTGCTGATTACAGACACACTAAAGAGAACCAAGAAGACATTACTGACTTAGGCAGGCTCAAGTTGTCCAGGTGTGATGAGAGCAGTGTACTACCTCCTTCTCCACCAGAATGAGTGTTCTGCTACAGGGTGAGAAAATTGGGAGCCTGGGCCTCTCCCTCTGTTTTGCCTATATGGAGGTATCCATCAGATTCTGCTGTTTATCAGGGAGATCCTCTTATGAAGGTCCACACTGGGGTCTAGAGTACCTAATGGAGCAAGAGGGTGTTCCCTTTCCTTGTTTTTAGGGCTACGCTGAGTGGAGAGAGGGTAGGAAGCATGGAGTGGCCCTGATTCTACAAAGGGGGCAGGTAGCTTTGAGTGATCTCATTGTGAGAGCTTCCTCCTCTAGCAAGTAAACTACCACCAGCCAGGACAGGTTGTGCCTTGAAAGTATGTAAATGAGGACTCTCCACCATTTAAATGGTATTTGGATCTCCAGCGGGAATGCCTGACAGCCTATCCTTAAATGTGAAAGGTATCACCCAGAAATAAGTCCAAAGGGTCATAAATTGAGGGAAACTGGAGGAGGATGAGTCCTGTTTTGGTTACCCCATTGGTCATGGGTACCTATCAGCCCAGAACAAGACCTGCCTTCACCTCAGCTCTATATACTTCCTTCCAGCTACCCTCAACTTTGACAGGGGTGAACAACTTCTACTTATTCAAATGTTTCATAGACCTATTTCTACCTGTCACCAGGTAACTTCTTTAGGCTTGGAAACTTGGTACATAAGGAATTAAGAAAGACTAAAAGAAAGGATTAATATCTAGGTAAATACAGTATTCTTGTATTCACATTTTCTACTGCTGCTGCATCACACAGATTAGCACCAATTTAGCAAGATCAATAAACACAAATTTATTATCTCACAGTTTCTATGTGTAAGAAGTTCAGGTAAAATTCAACTGTGGTCTCTGCTTTAGCATCTCACCTAAGGTGTCAGCTGAGTTGCGTGTGTTCTCATCTGAAGGCTAAACTAGAGAGAGATCCAAGCTGACTCACTTTGTTGGCAATGGAGCTAAGAAGATCCTGGTTTGTTTTGTTTTTGGTTTTGTTTTCTTGGGGGGTTTTTGTTTGCTTTTTTTTTGTTTTTGGTGGTGGTGCTGCTGCTGGCTGTTGGTTAGAAGCCAGCCTCAGTTCCTAAACACAGCCTGTAACTCCATGACATGTGGCTCACTCCATACTGGCCCTCATCATAGGAAGTTCACAACATGACAGGTTTTTTTTTCTTCAAAGTCACCAGCATAGCAAGAGCTATGCTGTTAGCAAAACAGAATTTTATATACTGCCCATAATCAAGGGAGTCCTATCTCAACTTTGACATACATAAGGGCAAAAAAAATTAAATAAGAAAGAAGTACAGATACTGAATCATTATGTTGTATACCTGAAGCCAATATAATGTTATGTCAATTACACCTCAATAAAAATAATAAATAAAATTTTAATATCTCCAGGTGCAAAGAAAGAAATGAGACTCCCCCCTTTTTAGAACATTTACTTTTAAAAATGTAGATTCCTTCTCTGCCTGTGGAGATCTATGTAAATCTTAGATCTATGTAAAAGTTAAATAAGCCTTTGCCAGTTTTATAAGCCAGCAATTGGGAACCACATTTTTGAAATGTAAACATCAAAGAAGATAGCACTCCTATCTTCTAATCTCCCTAAGAATCTAATTTTGGCCTATCTCTGAGTTGTAAAATACTGCCTTCTGTCACAAAGATATAAGTTTATTTTTCCTTTGGATAAAGTCAATTGGCTAACAAAGATGGCTACCCCAATTAACAGATGAATTTAGGACGAACTATGTGTAATAACTTCCTCTTACTTGAGGAATAGTTATTGTTATCCTAAGAACATGGATGTAATGGGTTGTATCTGATTGGCTATATAAAAGGGTGAGATATCTTCCGTCTGCAATCTCTTTAGCAGATTGCCTGTGATGGGTGTCACATTCTGGTTTAATGGTTATTAAATAATGAAACTGTTTTCTTTCTTTCCTATATTTTGTAGAGAGGCATTTTTGAGTTGGCAGGAGAGTTTGTTTCTAACTAATTACCCCAAGAAATCTGGCAATGAGGACAAGACTTCTGGAAGTTCCTGAATCAAGTGAATAAGCAAAAGTTCTATGCACACACAAAAGTCAGGTAAGAGCCCTTAAATTATACCATCTTCCTTTAGCTCTCTGCTCTTTTGGGACAGTTATTAGAAGAACCAACCTCTCCAAATTCAAGATTTTAGTATTAAATAAGCATGGCAATATGGGCTTTAAAATTCTGTTAGGATAATCATTAGCTTTCGTGATAGAAAAATATGGAAAGCCTGTAATGATGTTGCCTGTATTTCTTTCTCTTTAACAGATACTATCTCTCTGTCACATTAGGAATGGCATACCTATCAGAATCTAGTTTTGCAGTGGCTTATGGATACTTCCTTTAATTTGGATAAATTAACATATTTGTGGAGGTTCTCAGAATGGCCTCATTTTAACCAAGAGAATTATTGGTATATACAGGATTAACATCATTCTTACAAGAAATTTAAATATGAGTTGGCTAGCCAGAATGAAAAATCGAGAAAAAGGGAAGAGGAAATGAGAGAATTAAAGGTACTTTCTCTTTCACAGAGCCCTCCTCCTTTTTCTGCTGTCCCAGCTCTTTCTATTTCCCCTTCGTTTCTCTTTATCTTTCCCTACATCAAATCAATTCCTGGAGAAAATGAGGCAATGATCTTTTGGATGTGTGATTCCCTTCATTAGTGGACTTCCCTGCATGGAAGAACTAAGACAGAAGTCTGTTAATTGCTGATGAATGACCTGCCCCTGTTTGAGGACACAGGTTCGTGTACCTCATGCCCTGGCCTGAGTCCACTCCATGTCTTAGCCCAGATCTCACCTACAAGATTCCAATATCATCCACATGCCAGGTAGGTAAGAAAGCATAAATGATAAAGAAACATGATCATGGAATAATTGAGAACTTGGATAAAGGACCATGACCCCATATGAAAACAACAGGATCAAAAATAATTGCACTAGACCCTTGGAACAAAGCAAACAACAACAAAAAAGGTGTTAAGCTGATAAATGTCAACATGGGAAGGTTAACCAAAAGACCATATAATGTACATTTTACCTGTCTCAGTATGAGAAAAACTAGCCCTTCTTATTCAGATCACCAGCAGTCCCAAACGTGGCATTGAGAAGCTACTCAGGCTTCCCAGGTAATCCACTTGCCTTTCTAACAAGCTGATATTACTCATTTAAAGTTTGTTTCCCATTTACAGTTCCATGCATGGGAATGTGCACTGGCTCCTGTGTGGAGTTTTTTTTTTTTTTTACCAGCAGACTGCTAGTTTGATGGAGCAAGCATGTTAGAGTCCCAAAGATTACCACATCAAGGTGTGTGGTGGCCAAAGGAAGCCACTGCCATCCCCTCCCACAAGTATGGAAGAACTGAGGGCCTAAGACCCACAAGAAGGGTTGCTAATAGCCAAACTTGGAGCCTGTCTACTAAAGGTGAGCTGGGAGAAGTTTGCAGCAAGGTAAGCAGAAAATAGGTGAGAGCTCCCACACCCCCAGTTGATTTCCATCAGCAGTTTGTTGAGTTGTTCTCAAAATTTGGAGGCTTGGATCCAAAAGTAGATCAAAATTGCCCTCCAGCCCTAAGCACCTTTGCCTTTATCTGAGCTCTGTTGCTGACTATCCAAACTCAAGTTAGGCAAAAAGTGGTAGCATGGGAAGGACAGACTAGTACTCACATCTTAGCAGCAGCTACCTCATTTTCTGAGAATCTAAAAGAAAGACAAAGAAGGAAAGAATGAGTTAAAAATTGTGTTAGTGGCTTAGGTAAAACTATTTATGAAAAGAATAACCCCTACTATGGACAACTTATGAAGGGAATAAAGAAGGAAGACTGTATGTCATTCTTGCAAAAAACAGGACATTGGAAGAGGAACTATAGAAAGAAACTTCCAAGGATGCAGTAATGGCAGAAACAAGGAATCAGGAAAGCCAGGAAAGGCTAGAGAATAATTAGCAAATGACTAAAAGTGGACAGATTTAGGAATCTCAGATGGAAATTGGTGATACTGATACTTACTCAGGAATTTCCTCAGGGATTTTTCACTTTTCACCTGGTGAAATAGCACTATGCTTTCAGGGTATTCTGGGTGAGCCTCCTACTTGTTTCTTTTCATCCATAGTTCCCATACACATAGGTCCTATGACTAAGAGACATCCTTTCTTCCTTTCTCTTGATCCTCCTATAATCCCACTGGGGAGAGTCCTGCTGTGAAAATGAAAGGTTGCCATATTCTCTATGTCAGTTGGAGTGTCTGTGGAGTTCCCTAGAGGGGAAAAACCTGATTTGGTAACAATGTGCCTTCTGAAGGAATTGGGGTATGGAAAAAATGTCAGTGCTATGCCATGCTGGAAAAGCACCCCAAGCTGCAACAAATCTATGCATTACTGTGGGCCCCAGGGAATAATGATACTGGTTTAATTCCAGGTATAGAACCAACAAAAATAGCCTACCAAAGGGATAAGTCATGGCCATGTGTAAAACAGTATTCTTTGTTGAGAGCTCAATTAGAATAAAACTGATTATAAAAGAATTAGATAAAGGGAGATAATAAAAAATGAAAACAATATTTTCCCTCTCATACTTCCAGTGAAGAAGGAAGATACATTATATGAAATGGTTGACCACTATATAGATTTGTACACGATCTTAGAGAAGTAAATAAAATTGCTGTTCCATTAACCCTTATAGTCCCTGAAGTTACAACTATTCTCACTTGTGACTTTGGTATCATCATCTGCAATGTTTTTTTCTCTGTAGTTGAGCTATGATCTGATTTTTTTCTCCCTCTCTTTGTGCTCCTCTAGCACACGTCTATATTCTTGGTTTCATTTGCTTACAAAGGAGTACAATATTTATAGCAAAGGATTCCTCAAAGGTTTTAGGACTCCCCTACTATTTTCTTTAGTCATACAGGAAAACATAGAGAAATGTGTCCCACTAGAGAGACAATTATGCAATATGTACATGATTTGCTGGAAGATTCTGAAACTAAAGAGCAATGCAAAGCCGATACTTTGACTACTTTGACTCTGTTACAATTCCTTTCTTCACAGAGGCATAAGGCCTCTCCAGACAAAGTGCAATATTGCCAAACTCAGGTAAAATCTTTAGGGCATCTGTTGTCAGCTGAAGGACGTAAAGTGTTACAATCTAGGAGCCAGCCAATTTTGCAGATGAAATTGCCTACTACAAAACAAAACAAAAGAATCCAGGGGCCGGCCGAGTGGCGCCATGGTTGGGAACTGGCTTGGGACGCCAGAGGGCCCCGGTTTGGATCCCACATATGAGGGCCAGTGACACTGCCCTCCACAGCTAAGAT
>NW_017732236.1:27326-33077 GCF_001890085.2 Hipposideros armiger
CCAGTGAAGCAACGTCCTCCACAACTAGACTGAAGAACAAAAGGACAGCAACTTGTCTGTTCCCCTTCCCCCAATTCCCCAGCACTGTTCCTATCCCCCCAATTCCCCAATAAAAAAATCTTTCAAAAAAAACAAAAAAAATCTGTAGTGTTACTCTTCTGTAGTAACTAATGAAGTGTATTATAAGAATAAATACAAGTTAAAAAATTTTTAAAAATTAAATCCCAATGCATTTACTACTGAGTTCTTTCATATTTCCAAAGAAACATCTACTCAATGCCATGATATCCTGTTCCATATGATAAAATAAGATGGGAGATTTCCCAATTTATTTTCCAAATTACATAGCTTCCACTCTTAAACCTGATACACAGCAATAAGTGTGTACCCTAAGTTTTGATTCACAAACATATTCTGAAGCTATTTAAATCGCTTATTAAAAGGAACAACATTTAGGGCCGGCTGAGTGGCGCATTGGTTAAGAGCTGGCTTGGGACACCACAGGGCCCCAGTTTGGATCCCACATATGAGGGCCAGTGACAGTGTAGCGTGCCCTCTACAGCTAAGATGCTGAACAACAACTCAACCTGGAGCTGGGCTGCCGTGAGTCGCCAGTGATGGCGTAGGCTGCAGCCCCTACTGCAGTGGGTTGCCATGGGCTATTGTGTGTAGCCAGCAGCCAGCGTGAGCAGCCAGCAGCCGTAGTGAGTGGCCACCCAGAAGCCAGCGACTGATCTGCCTTGCCCAGGAAGAGCACAATGATGGTGCCAACTTGGGCCAGTGAAGCAACATCCTCCACAGCTAGACTGAAGAACAAAAGGACAGCAACTTGTCTGTTCCCTTCCCTCAATTCCCCAATAAAAATCTTAAAAAAAGGAACAATATTTAGAAATTAACTAGATAAAATTAGAAAGAATAAAAAATTAGAAAAAAAGAAAACGAAAGAAAGAAGTAAATCTCCAAGACATCACAAAAATCAGGAAGACAAAATGATATAAATTGTGTCCCCTCTAGCCCAATAACAGTTTTCCACTACTTAAAACATTGACTGCTCTCTTCAACCCAAAGTAACAAAACTGGTTTAGACTCATTACGGGTGGGGGAAGAAATTGGACATGGCCCTGGAACATGTACTATCCATGACAGTAGTGCCAACCCTCAGTACAACTCACTCAGTCTCTCTCTTCCTCATTTCTAAAAGCCTCTTCCTGTTAGCATGGGAAGGAACTGCGGCCAGTATAAGTGTAAGTGACCTTACCCAAACCTCTAGGACTTGCATGTTTCTAGTTTTAGCATGGGCACTCAGATCCCACAAGAATTCATAGTGTGGAAGATCAGGCACCTGCCGGTATTCCACGCACTTTTCCGTCACCAAATCTCAGTGATAAGCTTCTGGGTCTCCCATAGATTAAGTAGTTCCTCTCAGCCTACACTCCATTATATTTAAGGATTCCTAGATCTGCTTGTCAGTAGGGCAGTTGCCCTTCATGAAGATCATGCCAAAGAGTGTCATCAAGAGACTGGTCTTGGGCAACCTCTGCCACCTTTCAAACTCCCGTTGTTAGTGACATCCAGTTTGATGATCAGGCCACAGAAGTACTTTGTTAGTGTCCACTTTGTTCAAGTTAAGGCAAAATACCTTAAAAACACAGTTCCATGTGTTCAGGGCCATTCCAGACGGTCACAAGGAAGTGGTCCTTGTATTCTTTGTTGATCTTTTCCAGTGTGTTTGCCTTCATAATGGGCATTCATTTTATATTTGAGTAAAAGGAACTGGACTGACAAAATCACCTTCTTGGTGAGAAAGTCTGCATGAGTGCTGTCACAGAAATACCTACTAATTGTGTGTGTTTGTGAGTATGAATATATATATATATATATATATATCTGTTTATCTATCTATACATATATATGTGTGTGTGTGTATGTATGGGTAGGGGTGTGTGTGTGTGTGTGTGTGTGTGTGTGTGTGTGTGTGTATGTGTGTGTGTGTATGATCTCAAATGTTTCCTGAATAAATCGTAGCCTTTTTATGTGTGATTTACTGTGATATTCACTATTCTATTTCTAGCCCAAACACTATACAAGTATTCTATTAAAAGAATAATAAAGGTTAGTACTCACCTCTAAAGAGGTTTCAGATGTACTGCCCTTATATAACCCCATGGATGCTGACACTTGTATTCTGTGGTGCTCTCAGATTCATGAAATGAAACAGTAGAAATTAATTGTCCCAAGACACACTGGGAAGATACTGGGGCAGAACTTTAAAATTTTTCCACCACTGATCTTTTTTTTTTTTTAATATTTTTATTGGGGAATTGGGGGGATGGGAACAGTGCTGGGGAATTGGGGGAAGGGGAACAGACAAGTTGCTGTCGTTTTTGTTCTTCAGTCTAGNAAAAAAAAAAGAATCCAGATAATTTGGGGTCTAGTATGGTATTGTAGACAGTGGATTCTAGCTTTTACAGAAGTGAGCAAAACTCTTACAAAGCAATTAATTTCATGGTAATTTTCCAGATCCTCTGATCTGGTCCCTAGACTCTGAAGAGGATTTTGAATAATTGAAATTGGCTGCTCCCCCAGCTTTGGAGATTCTAAATTTGAAAAACCTGACACAATTTAGCTGCTATTTCTGTTCAAAATTCAGATTTGATAATGTTTACTGCTGGGTGATGTACTTGAAATAAAAGTGGCCAACGTAAGGCTTCCTGTGCTGTGGCAATTTACCATGAAATCTCGGAAGCTTATGTTTTGTCCAGAAATAGGTCTGCACAAGCAGACGAGTTAATAGCAGTTTCTAGAGCTGCAATTCTTGTCTCTAAACTTAAAGTGGTTACATATACTCCTAATAAAGGTATGGTTCTATCATGTCACAGGGTAAATTTGGAAAAATAGGGGATTTTTTACTTTGATAGGAACTGGAATATCTCCTGGAAAATTTATCACTGATTTCTTAGAGGCTTTACAACTGTCTACTCAGATATCATTGTGGAACTTACATAGATAGGGCAGAAGGACAAGTTTCTAAAGGAAATACTTTTGCTGATAGACCTGCAAAATCTGCTGTTGAAACATAGCAGACTTATTTATTTTAGCTTTTGTTGCTTGTACTTTTGCTGTCATATCTAGGAAATCACTGTCAAGACCAATGTCAGGAAGGGTTTTTCCCTTTTTTCTTCTAGGAGTTTTATGGTTTCAGGTTTTATTTATTTATTTGTATTTATTTATTTATTTATTTTACCAGAAAGTTATCTTTAATGTCTGTGCTAAATAAATAACATTTACATACAAGACGAAACCATCATAGGCTTTTGAAAGAATCTAACATATAAGAATTCAAGGTAAATACTGAGGTGCATCAACTAATTCAAATTCTAAAACAAGCATCAGGTTTTAAATTGAAGTCTTTAATCAATTTCGAGTTCATTTTTGTGAGTGGTGTATGATAGTGGTTCAATTTCATTCTTCCTCATGTGATTATCCAATTTATCTGGCACCAAGATAAGCACAGGAAGTTCTCCCTGACCATCTTTACCAGGGCCTGATGGTCGTTGGGTTTCATAGAATCAGTGCTTATGAAACATTGGAGGTTTTGTCTAGTTCTGGAGTATGGGATATCTGGACAGCCTGAAATCTTTCCCTTCCAAAAAAAAAAGTTTAGACATGGTAAGGCTCTCTTACTACACATAATTCCCACTTTTGGGATACCAGAGCATATTGAATCAGATAGAAGATTCAGTTTTCTTCTATTGTTGTCCAAACATGCAAATGTTTGCAGATTCTTAAAAGCCATCATACAACCCATCATCCTCAGTCCCCTGGACAAATACAGCAGATGAATCAAACTTATAAAAATAACAATTGGCTAAGATTAAGCAATCTACTAGGTTAAAATGGCCTAGAATTTTATCACTAGCCTTGTTTAAAATTAGAGCCATCCCTTTAAGCCAGAGTGGTGTTGCTACCTTTGAACTTATGTTTGGCAGAACTATGAATTTGGCTCTTGAGACATTGTCCTGTGCCCATTTATACTGATTCTTCTCATAATACTTTTAATACTTATAAGGGGCTCGCTTTTCCCTAGAAACCTTGAGACATAAAGTCAAAAGAACCTAAAAGGACCCTCTGGAAGAAGTCTGCCACCCCTATCAACTGGGAGATTTCATTTACATAAAAGTGTTTTGGAGGAAAGATAGGTTATTACCGCACTGGTGGGACACTTTCAAGTGCTGCTGATCACCCAAATGGCTATCAAAGTGAAAGGAAAATCCAGATGGATTCATCCTCCCCAAGTAAAGCCAGCCCCTCAGGAAGGCTGGACTGTGATTCCCACAGAGGATTTGAACTGTACGTTTTCTGGAGTAACTGAAATTGATACTGAATTCAGTATCAATTCAGTATCAGTTGTAACTGAAAGGAGGTATTCCGGCCAATTTACTGTTTTCATAGACTGCCTTGCTGTCTTGTTCACAGTACTAGCTATTTCAAGTACTTTAAGAATCACAGGTTACTAGAACAAAAAGAAGTCACTTGTTAAAATTTGGAAATGTACTGTTTGGACTGTTTAATACTGGAAAAGCAACAATAACAACAACAACAGCAAAAATTCCACAAAGCTCTCTCAGAGGTGCTCATTTGTATAGTCCCATTGCAACTAGCTATTAAACAGGTACAAGATGTAATCACTAGTTCAAAATTACAGGACTATTCATATTTAAGGGAACATTTAGTTATTGGGACTATGACTATCCTGAAAGAAGTAAAAGAATGGTATAGAAAAATATGTAATTAATACACAAACAAATCTGTTATTTATGGATAGAGACTTAGAAGACAGGTGTAGTGTCACTTATTAGCTTTGGGATACAAGTTTCTTCCAGTCCCAATATATATAGATAAATGAAGGTTGTCCATTATTCATAGATGTCTAATTGACTGCTATAATAATATAACTATTGACTTGGACCAATGCCAAAAAAATGTCCACAACTTGAGTTTGTCTTTAAGGCTTAAAACAATAGAGCCATGTACATAACACACTGGAAGTTCAAACTCTACCCTTCAACAGGTGCCTCATAATAAGATTTTGATACTAGATAATGGCCATGGGTGTCTGTGTTTGACATCTGGGAAAAAATTAATTGGGGAGATGGAGCAGTTACTAAAGGGCCCACGTCCTCATGTCAGTGTTATGTTACTTATGTGATTGAGGGAAACTCAGGAGGAATTTATTAGGCCTTGAAAGAAAATCTCTTAATTAAAAATTTAGATTATCAGGATCTAGAGTTAAGTTCCCCCTTAGGTTTGGATTGGGTAATATCTTATAAGGAGCTAGTAGATAATACTCGGAGAGTTAATCATTTGAAAACTTGAGCAATAAAGCATCACAACAGTTTGTAAAATTAATGTATAATGAAGAAGAATTTTTGCACATTGCTAATCAAGAATCTGCTTTAACCATTCATGATGGGTATGATATATTTAAAGGTTTTTGCCCCAAGGCAAATAATGTACTTAATTTTTCAATCCATCCTATTTTAATTCTATAATTGCATTGCTTGGTAATTTATTATAGACTTATTGGATATTTAGATGGCTCCAATTTGCTCAGAGAAAGGTAGGAATGACAGTTCAAAAACTGTAGTGTTGGGCTGGCCCAGTGGCGCGATGGTTAAGAACTGGCTTGGGATGCCAGAGGGCCCCGGTTTGGATCCCACATATGAGGGCCAGTGACACTGCCCTCCACAG
>NW_017732236.1:35957-41204 GCF_001890085.2 Hipposideros armiger
TTCAGCATCTTAGCTGTAGAGGGCAGTGTCACTGGCCCTCATATGTGGGATCCGAACCGGGGCCCTCTGGTGTCCCAAGCCAGTTCTAAACCATCGCGCCACTCGGCCGGCCCTCCACCACTGATCTTTTAATATGCCTTTTATTGCAGGCTACACAGCCAACCCAATTTCAGGGCACACAGCTCACCTCCACCATGAGGTCACCATAAGGAGTTCTTAGACTTGACTTTAGATCATTAAAAGAAAACATCCATAAATTGTATTTCATCAAAATTAAAAGTTTCCCTCTGAGAAAGACACTGTTAAGAGAAGGAAAATACAAACCACAGACTGGGGGGGGGGAAATATTTGCAAAGCACATATCTGATGAAAGACTTATACCTTCCCCCTACCAAAAAAAAGTTATCTAAATTTGACTGTAAGAAACAAATAGTCCAATTAGAAAAGGGGCATAAGGTTTGAACACACAGTCCACCAAAGAGGATATACAGATAGTAAATAATGAGATGAAAGAATATTCACAATCATTATCCATTGGCATAATGTCATTTTAAGTCACAGTGGCATCATACTACACACCTACTAGAATGGGTAAAATAAAAATTACTGAAAATATCCAGAGCTGATGAGGGTGTGCAGCAACTTGATTTGGCATTCATTGATGGTAAAAATGTAAAATGGTCCAAGATCTCTGAACATCAATTTACCAATTTCTTATAAATTTAAATATACACTTACCATATGATAGAACAGGCCCCTTCTGAGATTATACCCTAGATCCTCTGCTCATTTTAAAATTGGATTGTTTGCTTTTTTGTTATATGAGTTCCTTATATATTTTGGATATTATCCCCTTATTGAAGTCGCTGTTTGCAAAAATCTTCTCCAATTCGACCTGAATAGACATTTCTCCAAAGAGGACATACAAATGGCCAATAGACATATGAAACAATGCTCAACATCACTAATCATCAGATAAATTTAAATAAAAACCACAATGAGATATCACCTCACACCAGTTAGAATGGCTATTATCAACAAGACAAATAATAACAACTGTTGGAGAGGATGTGGAGAAAAAGGAATTCTCATACACTGTTGGTGGGAATGCAGATTGGTGCAGCCACTATGGAAGGCAGTGTGGAGGTTCCTCAAAAAAATTAAGAATAGAATTACCGTATGACCCAGCAATCCCTCTCCTGGGTATTCACCCAAAAACCCTGAAAACATTTATCCGTAAAGATATATGTACTCTGATGTTTATTGCAGCTTTATTTACAGTGGCCAAGACATGGAAACAACCAAAGTGTCCTTCGACAGATGATTGGATAAAGAAGATTTGGTATATATACACAATGGAATACTATTCTGCCATAAGAAAAGATGAAATAATGTCATTTGCAACAACGTGGATGGTTCTTCAGATTATTATGCTAAGCAAAATCAGTCAGACAGAAAAAGTAGAGAACCATATGATTTCAATGATATGTAGTATATAAAACTGAAAACAACAAAGAAACAAGACAAAAAATTAAAGAAACAAAAACTCATAGACACAGACAATAGTTTAGTGGTTACTAGAGGGTAAGTTGGGAGAAGGGTGGTAGATGACAGTAAAAGGGATCAAATATATGGTGATGGAAGGAGAATTGACTCTGGGTGGTGAACACACAATGTGATATATGATGTATTACAGAATTGTATACCTGAAACCTATGTAACTTTACTAAAAATCGTCACCCCAATAAACTTAAAAAAAAGAAAGAAAGAAAATCTAAAAAAAAGAATATACCCTAGAAAAATTAAAACATGAGTTCACACAAAATACTATACACAAATGTACAGAACAACTTTATTTTTAATAGCTTCAAACTGGAGGTAACCCAAATCTTCTTGAATGGATAAAGAAACTGTTGTACATCAATGCAAGGGAATACTACTCAGCAATCAAAAGGGATAAACTATTCATGCTCACCACTTTGGAGGATCTCAAGTGCACTACGCTAAGTGAAAAAGCCAATCCCATATAGTTACATAATTTTAAATTCCATTTCTATAACATTTTCAAATGGGAAAAAATATACTAATGGAGGATAGATTGGTGATTACCAGGAATTACATCTGATATAATTACAAAGGAGAACCACTAGGGAGTTTCTCTGTGGTTTTGGGAAAGTTCTATGTCCTTATCCTGGTAGTAGTTACAAAAATTTATACATGTGATAAAAGTGTACTTAGCTATATACTGAAGGAAACAAAACATAATGAAAAGCACTGATTGCATGTTTGTTTGAATCTGGTGATATCTAGATTTGATTTCAGTTTAATACAATTATACCAATGTCAATTTTTGAGTTTTTGGTAAATGTACTATTACAATATAAACAGATTTCTTCTGCTGAAGCTGTTAGTAAGGGCCACAGGAACTCTGTACTATTTTTACAATTTCTATGTAAGCCTAAAATTATTTCAAAATAAAATATTTTAAATAAACAGGGAGACTGCAACTTCTTGTACAATTACTAGTATCCACCAATGTCCAGTTCTTCTCTCCATATAGGACAGAATTTCTGAAGGCTATTTCAGTTTATTGGGCCACCTGATGATAATATGCTTCTGATACACATAGTGGTTTAAAATAAAATACAGAGCTAAGCAACAGTGATGGGATATGAAGCTATTGCTTATCTAAATGTGGAAAGGTAGTCAAGGAATAATCTCTGGGTTATGATTGGTGGGAAAGATAAAGCAGCAGTCAAAAATAAATAATGGGAGGAAAAAATTGCTAAAGGGAGAATATACCAACTTTTATAGTATAAATCAGTGTTTGCCAGGGACTATGTTTGGTGTGAGTATAAAGAGAAACAAACCGTATTTCTTGTCTCCTTCCCTGTATATTAGTCTGACTCAGTTGCCACTTCTGCCACGTGTCAGCCTTCCCAGAAACAAGTCATTTCCATTCTGCAGTAACCACCCACTGTGAATAGTGATTTACATTGTACTACAGATCATGTGATAACTTTGGGAATGGCTGGCACAGATTTTATTTTAAGTCCATCAAGTCTTGATTATTACCTAGATAATAAAGACTGATAATGCAATAAAAATAACCATTACTATTATAATAAAAAGAGATAATAATATGATAATTTTAAAATAACATAGAGCTCTGGATTCCACACATCCCTGTCATCCACAGTCAATTTAATAAGATACTGCCATCTCCACCGACTCTATAAGTGACTGCATTTTGGAGTCAACCTCCTACCCCAGGAAATATCTGGTGGCAACATAGGCCACCAAATAGAGCCACAGGACATCCGCCCTCTGATGTGCCAAGAACTCAGGACCCGTGGAGGACAGTATGAGCTGGGGATACGATGTAGATCATCTTTTCCAGACATGTTCACACTGAACCCTTTATCTGCAGAATCACTGAAGTAATTAGCCTGAGGATATCGCCCCTCAATTTTCCCCTCCTCCCAGTTGTAGGCTTCCTTCCACTGCTCACTGGTCCTTCTGGCCTTTTTCAGCTGTCACCACTTATCAAACCTGCTCACTCACATTGTCCCAAACTTAGTGGAGGAGGGCATTGTACATAGGGTAGAAATACCAGTCTTCAGCAAGCCATCAACACAGCTCCAGCCAGGAACCCTGGCGAGGAGGCAGTGAACCACCAGAGTAGCCAAGAGATGTAGCTTGCTCAGCATCCAGCATCACTGGGTGGGGCAGAAGAGCCATCTATACTCCTTCTGACAGTGGGAAAGGAGAATTTTGAGGTGGAGTTAGGGTGTTCGGCATACTTCTAGTCCTTTCCTCCAGAACACCTACCCATTCAGACCACCTCACAAATTCCTGCTGCTGGTAGTAGTTCAGAGATTTCCCAAGTCTATTAACAGAAGTTGTCTCAGATCTTCCACCTAGATTCCCTACTTTCTTTCCTTATGGACCCTTATCCACCTTATGCTGAACTCTAGATACCAAATGCTGACTGCCAGCCTGACCTGGGCTCTCTGGATGAGTTTTATATGTGGTCCTTCTCATGGATGCAGGCAATTGCTCTGACCTCAGAGCTTCACTAGGTAAGGGTGTCCTGCCTGGCTCCATTGCCCAGCAACTGATCATTTTGATCAAGTCCCTGCTTTTCAAAGTAAAGGAGGGATGTCTGGTTAATATTTCAGAGTAAAGTGGGCCTAAATGAATTCGGGTACTCAAAACATTAATGCAGAAATTCAGCTCTACATGGGTATGGGGTTATTTTAATGTTATACTCAACCTATATGAAAAAAATACAAATTAAAATAACATTGAGACATTATCTTTCACCCCAAAGTTTGATTAAAATTTAAGACTCATGAAATAAAATGCTTATGAGAATGTAAGGCATTCACAAACATTAATCTGAGAGACTATAAATTGGTATGGCATTTTTAGAACAGAAGTTCAGCAACATTTATAAAAATTTTCAGTCTTCACACTTTGCTCACTTTAATCAAGTTTGTATTTTGCTATATCTTTCTGATGAGAAAGCATGTATACATTTGCCCAAGATTGCATGTTCGAAAGTGTTGATTTCAGTTCTATTAACCGTAATGAATGTGAAACAATTTATCGATGCCCATTAGGAAAAGAATGGTTAGATTAATTATTGCACAAACATAAGTAGGATTATCCTTACCTGTTCTTTTTTTTTTGGAGGACAGATTGTAACATGACCGATGACTGGAGTTCCCATGATATTTGATTAACGTCTTCGCATACTTAAGACTTGCAACACCCTGATTGTTCCTATCCGATGCTTCCGGATGCTATCTCCTTCAAATGGCCAACAGGTACATGAAAAGATGCTCAACATCACTAATCATCAGAGAAATGCAAATCATAGCCACAATGAGATATCACTTCACACTAGTTAGGTGGTTATTATAAAAAAACAAAGATAAATAAGTATTGGTTAGGATGTGGAAAACTGAACCCATGTACACGGTTGGTGGGAATGTGAAATGGCGCAGCTGCTATACAAAACAGTATGGAAGTTTCTCAAAAAATTAAAAATAGAACTACCATATGATCCAGCAACCTCATTTCTGGGTATCTAATCAAAAGAATGGAAAACAGGATCTCATTGAAATATCTGCATTCTTATGTTCCTCGCAGCACTACCCACAATAGCCAATTTATGGAAACAACCAGAATATCCATCAAAGTTAAAAAGATAAAGAAAATGTGATATATATATATATATAT
>NW_017732236.1:41473-50573 GCF_001890085.2 Hipposideros armiger
ATATATATATATATATATATATATATATATAGAGAGAGAGAGAGAGAGAGAGAGAGAGAGAGAGGTGGATATAGATATAGATACCTATATCTGTGTGTGTGTGTGTATAAACATTAAGCCTTAAAAGAGGAAATCCTGTCATTGGCAACAACGTGGATGAACCTGAAGAATGTTATGCGAAGTGAATAAGTCAGTCACAGAAGGAAAAATACTGCATGGTTGCACTTATATGCAGTACCTAAAATCATCAAACTCATAGAAGCAGAGAATAGAACTGTGGTTACCAGGGACTGAGGGGAGGGGAAATGAGGAGTTGTTCGTTAATTGGGTATAAAGTTTCAGTTATGCAAGATAAATTAGTTCTAGTGATCTGCTGTTCAGCATAGTGCCTATAGTTAACAATATCATATTATGCAGTTAAAACATTTTTAAGAGGGTAGATCTCTTGTTAAGTGTTTTTACCACAGAAGAATAAACCAGGGGGACACAAGGAAAATTGTGGAGGTGATGGGTATGTCTATTACCTTGATTGTGGTGATGATTTCACAGATGTATACACATCCAAACACATCAAATTGTACATATTAAAGCTGTGTAGTTTTGTATATCAATTATATCTCAATAAACCTAGTTTTTAAAAATTTATAGAGTAGTTTAAAAAGTTTGGTAGATCTATATGTGCTGTTGTGGAAATATACTGCATTTATTTTGTCAAGTGACAAGGTCAAGAGGCAGATCAATATGTACATTGTTACCCATGTCTGTTCAAAATTTAGTGTATTTTTATAGTACATCTATATATGGAAAAGCCTCAGATCAGCTTTAAAATGAAACACATCAGATTGTTAATTGTGGTTGCCTCTGAGGAGGGTGTCTGAATTTTGAGGAAACGTGGAAATTTTGACTTACCTGTACTAGAGTTTTTTGCAACAAGAATATATGTACTATTAGTCTTGTAATATTTAAATACATCTAACCACAAAAATAGCAGCTGTGCATTATTCACATAAAGTAACTGCTAGCTGATGCAGCAGACAAAATCTGTAAACCTGCAATGGCTTAAAACAAGAAAAGTTAATTTCTCATACACATGAAATCTAATGTGTGTAGGCAGGGGCCTCCACTATCAGGTGACCCAAGTATCCAGGCTGTGCTCATCAAGTGGTTCCACTTACCAACAAGGAATCTCTGTGTTTGTTGCCAAGTGCTTCACGTCCATTACATACATTCCAACAGAAAACATTGGTGATGGCGTACTGCCTCTCAAATACCTTGGCCTGGAGGTGACAAACATTGTTTCTGTTCATATTTCAATGTCAATGGTAGTCATAAGTACAAATGGATTGGGAATGTGGTTTCCCCACCAGCCCAGGAAGGAGAGCAAAACACCATGTGACTGAGCACATGCAGTCTCTCTCATAAACTGTTACATAGTAGTTGCTCAATTAAAACCAACTCTTAGAATATGTTATGAAAACAAACCTCTTCATTGCTTGGTGGAGTGTTTCTAAGTAGGCCAATTTGCCTTGCAATTCTCCAACTTTTTTTTTCCTAATCGTGCTACATGGGAGGTGTTTTCACATACTGGATCACATTTAATTTTCAAAAGGAGCCTGTAAAATCTCAATAAGAAAGGCTCACTTTTTTCACTCAATGGCACCTTTTTGCACTTACCTTTGAAATAAATTACAGCCTCAATCAGTCTCAATGGGATAAGAATGCTCTCCTTCTGTTGAAGCATGGACAAAACCTTAACTTGTGAGTCCCTGCAACCCTCAGCATGACTGAATATGCAGGACACTTTTACAGGGGTCATTAGGCACAAGGAGAAGCCAGGATTTTCCTCTGGACCAAGTACTAAGATAAGAGGTGGCAGAAGAATAGTGAATTATTTTAATATTTGCTGTTCAAAGATAGCATGGTTGTTAAGAAACCATTTCCCCCCTCTTATTATAGAACTCTGGGTTCTGAGGAATTCAACCTCGGCAGATGTTTGCTACATGGTGATTTCCATGGTGTTTCCTCATTTCCAACTCACGGGGGAGGCTTTAGGTGTTGACCATGTAGATAAGCTCACTCATTGGTGGATGTGTCCAGTGGCCAATCTCAAATAACACTCAAAAATCCTACTGACAATATCTGGGTTGTTTACAAAACTCCATATCTAATTTCAATTACATCCCAAGAACCATTATATTCTGTAAGAAGTAAGACTCTAATCATTGGCTCATTTGGAATATACTTTGAGACTGTTGTAGAGATGTGGGGGTGGGAGGTGGGTCTCTGGTAATCAGGTATCGAAACTTCACTGTTTATGGTTCCACAATGGAGAGGGATGCACCTCCAAGGTACACCTGCAGAGTTGGAACGCTGTACTCAAGGGGAGGGCAGGTGATTCTGGACTGCCCGTATCACAGGAAGCAGGGTGCAGCCTCCACAAGATACAGTGAAGAGCTGGTCAGCATATGAGGTTCCAGTTTGAACAAGAGAGCACACTAGAGAATCCCCAGGGGGAAAGTGACGTAATGTGGGGACAAATAAGACTTGTGGTAGCACCTGGGCAGAGTCAGTTGTCAAAGAACCCTGGGTCGAGGGACAGGAGGATCCTCGGCAAATGAAGGCCATGGACAATTCCCAAATCATGCTTCATTCTCATATTCACTTTCTTTTATCAGGACTGCTTTGAGTACTTTGGCTAGAGTGTTTTGTGTTTTAATGGTCTGTGATACATCTTGGAGTTGGGAGAAGAATAATAGAATGAAGAGACAGAAGGTCGCTGGTCTCAGGCTGGAGGAATGGAAAAGTGTGGGCTCCAGACAAATTTGGAAAAGGGATCTAGTATGAGCTCTTTTGCTTATCAGTCATGTGAACTTGAGAAAATTACAAGTTTTTCATCTGCAAATTATGTCTGATAAGCCCTATCTTGTAGGGCTGTTGGAATGTATGCAAGGGATATGAAGCACTTGGCAGAATAGTTAGAAAATGTCATGTATTTAATGAATGCCAATTATCATTTTATTTATTTATCTATCTATTTATTTATTTATTTAGTATAACTACAGATGATACCACCTTCCTCCCTCTGGGGAGATTTATTTTTTTATTAATTCAGGAGCTACCATAGAATACGCAGCTTTCTAGAACAAATAATATCAAATTTGCCCATAATGCTGCTTAGCAAGTAAAACTAAATAAGTTTTCCCTTACTTGAGGAGAAGTTACTTAATTTAGATGTGGGAGAGTTTTCCTTAGTTGGATACAACTCAGAGGTCCTAGAATTGGTGTCAAGGATCAACAACTTCCTTCTCAGCTGCCTTTCCATCCAAACCATCCCAATTTTCATTCATTTCATCACCATGGAATATGGAGCCCTCCCTTAGAGTTTGCAAAATTCTAGTCAAGATAACCTAATTAAAATACCCTTTTAATGCATTGTGATTTTGTTCTCCCACCGAGCTCAGGGCAAAGAGAGCCATCATAGTAACTTCTCAACATCCCACCTCAAGGGAGTATTACCTTTTTTCTCAAAAATTCCTTGAAGAATGCACCAGTGACCTCTCACAGATCACCCCGCCCCTACCTTTCTGGGCAGATCCCTGCGAGGTAATCAGATCAGTGGAGACACACAGGCTCTGCAGGGGGAGTTTGGGGATTTCAGAAGCTCTGTCCTTGGTGTTCTCAGCGCGTTTTTGCAGGCCTCAGCAGAAATTCCGCTGACTGTAGAAACCACCAACCACATCCCATAGCACCCTGGAAGCCTGCCCTGCCCACCTAGAGCAGCATTGCCAGGGGCACTCTGGGCATCTGGTGGCCAGCTCTGCCTCTGCAAGCCATGAAAAAGTTTTTTACAGCAGAAGACAACCCACAACATCCTGGGGAGACTGCTCAAGGGCGCTAAGCCAAGACCTGTGCTGCAACATAGATGAGTGGTGGCTGGACTTAGCATATTTTTTAAAAAGTTTTGTTTTTCTTTTTCTTTCTCTTGCTTTCTTTCTCTTTTTTCTTACTTTTCTTTTTCTTTCTTCTCTTTTTCTTTTTCTTCTGTTTTTTGTTTTGTTTTTCTTTTGTTTATTTTGTTTTTGTTTTTTGGTGTTTTTTAGTTTTTTTCTCTTTTTGTTTGTTTTGTTTTGTTTTCGTATTTTTTCTTTGTTTTGATTGTTTGTTATTTTTGGTGTTATGTGTGTATGTATTTGCTTTTTTTATTGTTGTTGGTTTGTTTTGTTTTGTGGGGAGCCAGTCCAGAAGCCAAGGCTACACTGAATTTAGAGAACCCACTGACCACACCCTGTATCCCCCTGCAACCTCGTCCTGCCCACCTACAGCTGTATTTCCAGGGGCACTCTGGATGCCTGGGTGACTGGCCCTGCCCCCACAACCCACAGAGGAGGTTCTTTACAGCAGTGAACAATCTACAATAACCTGGGGAGATTTTGGTGGTGAACAGTGACCCAAAAATTGCATCACAGCCATCGGAAGCAGCTTTCTGGAATTTGGGAGCCTGAGGTGGAGGATGGCTGCAGTGCCTTTGGAGAGCGATACAAGGTAGTCACAGACCAGGTACAGACATATGATATGAATTTGCATTAAAGTTGTAAAAAACACCAGTCATGTTTCATGGCACACTTGAACTCCATCCTGCCCAGCTAGTGCTGCATCACCGAGGGCACTCTCAACACCAGGTCAGGCAGCAAGATACATGCTCCTAAGGAGCCCCTTTCAACAGTTTGGCATTATGGGCAGCTGACAGGTGACAACAGGCATATGGGGTCCTGGGCCATTTGCTAAGCTGCCTCAGGCAGAATATTGGTGGCAGCCAGTCTTAGTTCACATCGAGGTCACTCTCACATGCCTTTACGTCCAGCACAGGCAGCAGCCATCCACATACAGCTTTAAAGCACCTACCAGGTAGACACAGACCAGTAACAGGCAGGGCTGAAATTGCCCTCCACAGGAGCCCCACCCAAGAGACCCCAGAAACAACACACCCAGAGTCCAGCTTCAGATTACACCAGAGCACTACCTGGTTAGCCCCACAAGCAGCATACCTAAAGGGGGTTCTCAACAGGCACAAGAGCCTACAGGGGTGAAGCCTCCCCTGAGGTGTCAGCCCCCACAGAGCAGCTCATACACTATGGGCATAGCCAATCCTCATAATTAGTCAGCTTGGGAGTCAATCCCACCCACTGGTAGGCCAAAAGCAATCAAGGCTCAAATACAACAGGAGAACACACATAATAAAAGGGACGCCTCTGGAACACACCCACAGGAGATCAGGGAGACTGAGCATTTGACTATAAAGGACACATGCCACATAAGGCCACCCAGCAAACACTGAGAGACATAGGACATCTACCTAATACATAGAAGCAAACACAGAGTGGTGGCTAGAATGAGGACACAAAGAAACATGTCCCAACTAAAAGAAAAGAAGAAACATCCAGAAATGGAACTAAAAGAAAGGGAGGAAAACAACCTACCAGACACAGTTTAAAACACTGACTGTAAGAATGCTTAAGGATCTTAGTGAGAAGTTCAACAAAGAGATAGCAAGCATAAAGAAAGATATAGAAACCATGAAAAATAATCAGTCAGAAATAAAGAATACAATAACTGAAATGAAGAAAACACTAGAAGGAATCACTAGCAGATTAGATGAAGCAGCAATTTAAAAGACAAGGTACAAAATTCACCCAATCAGAGCAATAAAAAGAAAAAAGAATAAAAAACAATAAAAATAGTTTAAGAGACCTATGGGACAATATCAAGTACAACAACATTCACATCATAGCAATACCACAAGGAGAAGAGAGGGAGCAAGGATTGAGAACATATATGAAGAAATAATGACTGAAACTTCCCTAACCTGATGAAGGAAAATGACATACAAGTTTAGGAAGTGCAGAGAGTTCCAAACAAGATAAACCCAAACAGGCCCACACCAAGACACATCATAGTTAAAATGGCAAAGGTGAAAGACAAAGAGAAAATCCTAAAAGCAGCAAGAGAAAGACAGCTAGTTACTTACAAGGGAGCTCCCATAAGACTATCAGCTGACTTTTCTAAAGAAACTTTGCAGGCCAGAAGGGAGTGAAAGGAAATATTCAAAGGGATGAAACACAAAGGCTTACAACCAAGACTGCTCTACACAGCAAGACTATCATTTAAAATTGAAGGAGAGATAAAGAGCTTCTCAGAAAAGAATAAGCCAAAATAATTCATTGCCATTAAGCCAGTATTGCAGGAAATGTTAAAAGGGCTTCTTTAAGCAGAAGAAAGGTGAAAACAAACTAACTAACCAACACCAGAAATACGAATAATAAAATGGCAATAACTATGTACCTATCAATAATCACTTTAAATGTAAATGGATTAAATGCTCCAATCAAAAGGCATAGGGTAGCTGAGTGAATACAAAAACAAGATGCATGCATATGCTATTTACAAGAGACCCACCTCGGATCAAAAGACACAGATTGAAGGTAAAGGGATGGAATAAGATATTTCACACAAATGGAAACAAAAAAGCTGGAGTAGCAATACTTATATCGGACAAAATAGACTTTAAAATGAAGACTATAATCAAAGACAAAGAAGGGCACTACATAATAATAAAGTGATCAATCCAACAAGAGAACATAACCCTAGCAAACATCTATGCGCCCAACAGGAGCAAATAAATACATAAAATAGATATTGACCAACATAAAAACAGAGATCAACAGTAACGCAATCATAGTAGGGGACTTCAAACCCTACTGACACCAATGGAAATATCCTCCAGACAGAAAATCAACACAGAAACAGTGGCCTTAAATGACACATTAGCCCAGTCAGATTTAATCAATATTTTTAGAGGATTTCACCACAAAAGAGCAGAATATATATTCTTTTCAAGTGCACATGGAACATTTTCCAAAATTGGCCAGAAAATAAGTCTCAATAAATTTAAGAAGACTGAAATCATACCAAGCATCTTCTCCGACCACAGTGCTATGAAACTAGAGATCAACTACAAGAAGAAAACTGGAAAACACACAAACACATGGAGACTGAATAACATGCTACTAAATAATGAATGGGTCAACAATAAGATCTAGGAAGAAATCAAAAGCTACCCTGAGACAAACGAAAATGAAAACACAATGAGCCAAAATCTATGAGATGCAGCAAAAGAAATCCTAAGAGGGAAACTCATAGCAATGCAGGTCTACCTAAAGAAACAAGAAAAACCTGAAATCAACAGTCTATCTTTACACCTAAAGGAACTGGAAAAAGAACAGTAAAATAAACCCAAAGTGAGCAAAAGGAAGGAAATAACAAAGATCAGAGCAGAAATAAATGAAATAGAGGCAAAAAAATACAAAAGATCAATGAGACCAAGAGCTGGTTCTTTGAAAACATAAACAAAATTGACAAATATTTAGCCAGATTCATCAAGAAAAAGAGAGACAGAACCCAAATTAATAAAATGAGAAATGAAAGAGGAGAGGTGACAACAGACACCATAGAAATACAAAAACCTGAAGAAAATACTATGAATAACTACAGGCCAACAAATTAGACAATCTGGAAAAAATGGATAAATTTCTAGAAGCATATAATCTTCCAAGGCTGAATCAAAAAGAAATAAAAGACTTCTGGTAAGATGGTGGAATAGACAGACGCTATGCCAACTACCTCCCAGGATCACACCAAAATTACAAATAATTTATAAGATATTCAACTTCGGAAGTTCCCTGGACGCTAGATGAGCAGAACCTCTAAACGAAGGACTTAAAGAGGAGGCCACGTCAAGTTCAGTAGGAGGTGCGGAGACGAGAGAGGGCAAACCCCATGAGGGACACCTCAGCGGTGGGGAGGCTTCTCCGGTTGGGGGCGAGAGCCCCCGGCCCCACACCACACTCACCACCCCAGAGTTACTTTGCCAGGAAGAGGAGTTCTACCATAGCTGGAAGTAGAAAATAGTGAGGACTCTCTTTGTTCTGCTCGGTGAGGTTGAGGGCAGCTGGAGAAACACTGGAGTGGGCAAAACGACTCACTCACTGGTGAGCACTCACCTGGTTCCTGGTGGAGGGAGTAGCTTTGTGAGCGGGACCCAGGAGCCTCCGGAAAGGATTGAACTGAGTGCCTTTGGCGCAGGAGCTGGAGATTTTTGGGACCTTTGTTTCCCTGGTGTGGAGCTTGCACACGAGTAGTGCACAGGAAGCCGTCATTTTTTCAGGGCTGGGCCCTCCCACAGAGGCTCAGATCTGGGACTGCATTGGTCTTCTGAAATTGGCACAGGAGTGCATGTGTGCGTGTGTGCGTGTGCGCGTGTGTGTGCATGCGGCCTTGTATCCCCACCCTACATACTGTTTGAGCTGCGTAGCCAGGGAAACGCCGGGCAAGCACGCTCTGACTACAACAGACTGCTTATTGAGACCCGGAAGTGCGTGATTCGCCTTAGGTCCCCGATTTCCGCACTGCGCGTGCAGAGTTGTCTGGGTGGCAATTGGCTGTTGGGCTGCTTGCCTTGCTCTTTGAGAGGCTGATTGGGACAGGCTGAGACAGGGAGTTTTCCTGGGAGAGTAGGGCTGCGAGCTGTGCACCTGCATGATTCAGCTGGGGCTTTCCAGGCGAGTTTGTGTGGGCTGCCTGCCGATGCAGGAGTGCATGCTGCTCTGACTTGGTAAGGACCACTGACCACACCCTGTGGTGCCTTGGGGGCCTGCCCCGCCCACCTAGAGCTGTGTTTCCAGGGGCACCCTGAGGCCCTGGTCCCTGGCTCCTACCTCTGCAGGCCACAGAGGGTTTTTTGCAGCAGCAGATAGCCCGCAACAACCTGTGAGGATTTTTGGTGGTGAGCACAGTTCCAGAGCACAAAGCAACTAATTGTGGGAAGCTTACTTCAAGTCTAGAGGGAGGTCGGTGCATGACGCACTGAGTCCTTCCCCCCCCAACAGCTGGTGCTGAGTTGCCCAGAATTGCTCTATTGCTGAGTAAATGGTGTGCAGATTAAAGCGGGCAGAGTGCCCCCCCCCTTTTATTTTCTTTTTTCTTTCTAGGTGATCTAATACATTGAAGCAATCAGAGTGACAGCCAGAATGAAGAAACAAAGAAA
>NW_017732236.1:52064-66069 GCF_001890085.2 Hipposideros armiger
ACAATGCTATAAAACTAGAAATCAATTATAAAAAGAAACCTGGAAAGCACACAAATACATGGAGGCTCAATAACATGCTACTAAATAGTGACTGGGTCAAAACTGAGATTAAGGAAGAAATCAAAAGCTATCTCAAGATAAATGACAATGAAAACACAACAACTCAAAATCTATGGGATGCAGCGAAAGCAGTCCTAAGAGGAAAATTCATAGCAATGCAGGCTTATCTAAAGATAGAAGAACAATCTCATATCAACAGACTATCTTACACCTAAGGGAACTGGAGAAAGAACAGCAAAAGAAGTCCAAAGGGAGTACAAGGAAGGAAATAATAAAGACCAGAGCAGAAATAAATGAAATAGAGACCAAAAAACAATACAAAAGATCAATGAAACCAAGAGTTGGTTTTTTGAAAGATAAACAAAATTGACAAACCCTTAGCCAGACTCACCAAGAAAAAGAGAGAGACGACCCAAATTAATAAAATCAGAAATGAAAGAGGAGAAGTGACAACAGATGCCACAGAAATACAGGAAATTGTAAGAAAATACTATGAGCAACTATATGCCAACAAATTTGACAATCTGGAAGAAATGAATAATTTCTAGAAGCTTGCAATCTACCAAGTCTGAACCAAACAGAAACAGAAACTCTGAACAGACTGATTACTACCAAAGGAATTGAGTCAGTAATCAACAAGCTTCCAACAAACAAAAGTCCTGGGCCAGATGGCTTCACAGGCGAATTTTACAAAACATTCAAAAAAGAATTAATACCTATTCTCCTCAAACTATTCCAAAAAATACAGAAGGAGGGAAGGCTTCCAAGCACATTTTATGATGCCACTATTTCTCTGATCCCAAAGTCAAACAAAGATATTACAAAAAAAGAAAACTAGAGGCTGGTATCCCTAATGAACATAGATGCAAAAATTCTCAACAAAATACTAGCAAACCGAATTCAGTGTCACATTAAAAAGATCATACACCACGATCAAGTGGGATTCATTCCTTGTATGCAAGGATGGTTCAATATCCACAAATCAATTAATGTAGTACATCACATTAACAAAATGAAAAATAAAAATCATATGGTCATGTCAGTAGATGCAGAAAAAAACATTTGACCAAATCCAGCAGCTATTTATGATAAAAACTGTTAGCAAAGTAGGAATAGAGGGATCCTATCCAAACATAATAAAGACCATATTTGATAAACCTACAGCTAACATCATACTCAATGGGGAAAAGCTAAAACCATTCCCTCTAAGATCAGGAACAAGACAAGGTTGCTCACTTTCACCACTTTTATTAAACATAGCTCTGGAAGTTCTAGCTATAGCAATCAGACAAGAAAAAGAAACAAAGGCATCCAAATTGGAAAGAGGAAGTAAAATTGTCATTATATGCAGATGACATGATACTATATAGAGAGAACCCCAAAGACTCCACCTAGAAAACTATTAGAACTGATACATGAATTTAGTAAAGTAGCAGCATACAAAATTAATATTCAGACACCAGTTGCATTTGTATACACCAATAATAAACTATGAGAAGGAGAAATTAAGAAAACAATCCCATTTACAATTGCTTCAAAAACAATAAAATACTTAAGAATAAATTTAATCAAAGAAGTAAAAGACCTGTACTCAGAAAATTATAAGACACTGAAGAGAGAAATCAAAGAAGATACAAATAAATCCAAATACATACCATGCTCATGGATAGGAAGAATTAATATAGTCAAAATGTCCATACTGCTTAAGGCAATATATAGATTCAATGCAATTCTTATCAAACTACTAATGACATTTTCTCAGAAATAGAACATATAATCCTAAAATTTATTTGGAACCATAAAAGACCCCAAATAGCCATGGCAATCTTGAGGAATAAGAACAAAGTGGGAGATATCACGCTACCTGACATCAAATCATATTACAAGGCTATAGTAATCAAAGCAGCATGGTACTGGCATAAAAATAGACACATAGATTAATTGAACAGAACAGAGAGCCCAGGAATAAATCCATTCTTATATGGTCATTTCATCTATGGCAATGGAAGCAAGAACTTACATTGGGGTAAAGACAGTCTATTCAATAAATGGTACTGGGAAAACTGGGCTTACACATCCAAAAAAATGAAGCTGGACCACCTCCTTATGCCACATACAAAAATAAATTCAAAATAGATGAAAGATTTAAATGTAAGACCCCAAACCATAAAACTCCTAGAAGAAAATATAGAAAGTAAATTTGCAGACCTTACCTTTAGTAATATTTTTACTGATATATCCCCTCAGGCAAGGGAAGTAAAAGAAAAAGTAAACATATGGGATTACATCAATCTAAAATTTTTTTCACAGCAAAGGAAACCATCAATAAAACAAAAAGGCATCCTACTGAATGGGAGAAGATGTTTGTCAATGATACATCTGACAAGGAATTAATATCCAAAATGTATAAAATACTCATTCAACTCAACACCAAAAAACAAACAACCCAATTAAAAAATGGGCAGAGGACGTGAATCGCTGGCAATGGTGTAGGCTGCAGTCCCTGTCACAGTGGGCTGCCATAAGCTACTATGAGTGGCTGGCATGCAGTGTGAGTGGCCGGCAGCCGGCGTGAGCTGCCATGAGCTGCCGTGAGTGGCTATCCAATGGCCAGTGAGCGACTGCCTCTCCTGGGAAAAGCGCAATGATAATACCAACATGGTCCAGTGAAGTGACATCCTCCACAACTAGACTGAAGAACAAAAGAACAGCAACTTGTCTGTTCCCCTTCTGATTCCCCAATGCTGTTCCCCTCCCCCAATTCCCCAATAAAATCTTTAGAAAAAAAGTGGGCAGAGGACATGAAGAGGCATTTCTCTAAAGAGGACATACAGATGGCCAACAGACATATGAAAAGATGCTCAACATCACTAATCATTAGAGAAATGCAAATAAAAACCACAATGAGACCCCTGTCTCATTACTCCTGTCAGAATGGCTATCATCAATAAATCAATAAACAAGTGTTGGCAAGAAAAGGGAACCCTCGTGCACTGTTGGTGGGATTGAAGATTGGTGCAGTGGAAAATAGTATGGAGGTTCCTCAAAAAATTGAAAATGGAACTACCTTATGACCCAGCAATTCCACTCCTTGGTATCTATCCAAAGAAATCCAAAACACGAATTCAAAAAAATCTATGCACCCTTATGTTTATTGCAGTGCTATTGCAATAGTCAAGATATGGAAACAACCGAAGTGCCCATTGATACACGATTGGATAAAGAAACTGTGGTACATTTATATAATGGAATATTACTCGGCCATAAAGAAGAATAAAATCTTACCATTTGCAACAACATGGATGGGCCAAGAGAATATTATGCTAAGTGAAATAAGATGGACGGAAAAGACAAACACCATATGATCTCACTTATATGTGGAATCTAAAGAACAGAATAAACAAGCAAACAAAACAGAAATAGACTCAGAGATATACAGAAAAAAACTGATGGTTGCTAGATGGGAGGGGGGTAGGGATGGGGGAGAAGGTGAAGGGATTAGAAAGTGCAAACTAGTAGTCACAATATAGTCACAGAGATATGAAATACACTATGGGGAATATAATTCACAATGTTGTAAAGATTATGTAGGGTGCCAGATGGACGCTAGACTTACCGGGGAGGGGGTCACTTCATAGGCTGTGCAGATGCCTTACCACTGCACTATACACTTGAAGCTGAAGTAAAATAATATTGAATGTCAACTATAACTAAATATACAGAGGGTGCCCAAAAAATGTATATACATTTTAAGAAAAGAAAATTAAAATTATGCTGATGGTAACCATTTTGAGCACCTCTTGTACAATAACTGCAAAAGTCAAACGTGACTTGTATTCATCTTTTGTTATCGGTATATATTGAATATTACCATTTTAATACAGTTTTTTCTTTTCTTAAAATGTGTATATTTTTTTGGCACCCTATGTATATAGTCACAGAATGTAAAGTACAGCATAGGAAATAAAGTCAATGGTATTGTAACAGCTATGTATGGTGTCAGAGGGGTAGTAGATTGGGGGAGAGGGGTTATCACTTTGCAAGGGGTGTAAATGTCTAACTATTATATTGCTTTGTACACCTGAAACTAATAAAATAAATAAAAATAAATTTAAAAATGAAAGAGTGGATTGGTTAACAACAAAAAGTAAAGAAATTAAAAAAAAAAAGATAGGAATTCCTTGAAGACTATGCATAACACCTAGATTGTGCTATGTGTTTGACTGCATGGGAACAAGAGTTCAGGCACCTTCCATTTTTGTCCCAGGAGGAAGTTTTCCTCTGGTTTATTAATAATTACTAAAGTAACTCTTCAGAGCAGGTTTCCATTTTAGGGCTTTGTCCTTCAACACAGAAACACCATCTGTCTATCCGGCCTCTGCTTACCAGTCCCACAGCCTTATCCAGCCTACCAGCCCACTTAAATGAATAGTATATCCCACCGAGGGACTTGAAACTTGCCAAACTCCAAGCTGCCTTTCCTGGGGGACTGTCTACTGTATTGTTTCATTCACACATCCTCCCGCTCTCACTTGTCCCAATCTCTTTCTTGCCTCCTTACTTTCTTACTCCATCTTGTCCTTTAGGTCTTAGAGTGTATTTCACCATCTTCCCTATGTGACTGCGGCTCCTTGACTGTGAAATTCTAAGGGAAGGGGTGTTCTGTATCCTAGTTTCCCCATTTCTAACATGGGGGCTTTCAAAGAGTAGATGCTCAATTAATATTTGGGAAACAAATGAGCCAGTGAGCACATGAATTCTAGTTTATAAACACTTTATTTCTCCTACTTTTTTTTAGTAAGCTAAGCAAATTCAGGTTTGTAGCTTTTATTTTTATAGAACAACATATTAAAATGAATAAGGAAAACCAAGAACTGAGCATCTTTTACTTTTTCCCCCCTCTATTTTTTGATCCTGATAATTTACTGCTAAGTTTTTTCACATTTCCAAGGAAATGCCTATTACAATGCCATGTTTTTTGTTCTGGTTCAGTAAATATGAAAGGTTTCCCAGTTTGTTGTACAAAATAATAAAATTCTTAATCTTAAATTCATTAAACAGCAATAAACATGTAACTAAAATCATTAATAAATTTAGATTCTGAAATTATTTAAATCTTCTATTAAAGAATCAACATTTGAAATGTAACCAAAGAAAAGAAGAAAGAAGAAAAGAAAGTTAAAACTCTAAAGTTTACCATATTGAACAGGAAAACAATGATGATATACAGTGTTCCCTCCAGACCCACCCTGGCCTTCCACTACTTTGAATGTTCACTGCTCTTTTCTTCCACAGAGAAAACAATCTGTCTCAGACTTCAACATGTGAAACATAACCTAAAACAAAGACAATGGGAAAAAAAAGGTGAAATTGCAAATTACCAATATACAATAGAAACACAAAGATGATATACACTTTTCAGCCCCATCCTGGCCCACCAGTATTAGAATGTTGACACACCTGTTCAACCAGTGAAGAACTTGCGTCAGACTTCACTTAGCGTGGGAGGAGTGGCTGGCCAAGTCCCTGGAGCGCGCTCTGGTGGTGGCAGCAATATGAGCCCTGGCTGCTGCTCTGGCCCGTGCTCTCTCTTCCTCATCTCGTACAGCCTCTTCATACCAGGATGGAAAGGCAGTGGGGATGGTATCATGGATCTTGGCCAGAAACTCCAGCACTTTCATCTTGGTGGTCTCAGCCTTGGCTCTTGGGCCCCACAGGAACTCGTAGCGCGGAGGATTAATGCCAGTCACCTGGCGGGACTCCAGGTACTTCAGCTGCACCAAATCTTCAGTGATGACCTTCTTGGGATTCCCATAGATGAAGTGCTTCCTATCAGGATAGACGCCCATCATATTCAGCACTTCCCAGATCTGCTCCTCGGTGGCGCGGTTGCCCTTCATGAAGATCACGCTCAGCACAATCATCAGGAGGCCCGTCTTGGGCATGAGCTCTTCATTCATTGTTCCATCAAAGGAGATGTCTAGTTTGCTGACAAGGGCATAGCAGTGCCTGATGGGATCCACTTCCTTCAAATCAAGACCAAAGGCCAGCTCCACGTGCTCAGAGGCTCTCCTGAGGATCTCATTGAAATGAACCTTGTACTTTCTTCTAATAAACTTTATCATGTCTGCCTTCATAATTGGCTCTTTGTTTTGATACTTCTGCAGCAGGAACTGCACCAATAAAACCACCTTCTTGTTTAAAGGATCTCTGTAGAAATTCTCCATGATCTGTGAGGATGTTTGACTTTCCTCATCTTGTTTGCTGGCACCTTCCTCTGAATTGGTGCATGAAACAGCCTCAGTAGTGTTGGTGGTAGTTGCGGCTCCCTGAGGGTTTGTAGGAGTGCTTGGTGGCTCAGCATCAGGCAAATTCTCAGGTCTGCCCTCAGAGAGAGGATAGGCAGTGGAGGGGGACACTCCTTCCTTTGCTGCAATGGCTTGAGCACTCTCCAGGTCCTGCCTCTCACAACGGGCCTGGCGGCGTTTCTCACGGGCTCGGAGCTTACTCTTCAGACCTCGAGGCATAATGACTCTGGTCACGGACAGCAGGCAGGCAGTTCAAGCAATTAGGTTGATGAACAGGTCACCCTAGAAGACAGAGAAAGAGATGGTGGTATGCACAGCCCCGGTAGACAGACTACCTTGGCTCCAAGAAAAGCTGCCTCTGCTGGTTCCCTTAAGGGTATTCTTTTAGGAACCTACAAGACAGGGGTGGAAGGGACTCTGGGGACCTCCTCTATTCTGTGGGGACTGGTTGGCCTCAGTTCTAACTCAGGATACTAAACTTAACTCCTAACCAGTCCTTTGACTCGTCCTTCTTCTGACTTGAGGCTGCCCCTTCGGACCAAGGCTTCCCATCTCACCAATTCCGTAAGTGGACGTGAGGGAGTGTTAGGTCTAACTGCTATGTGTGAGCCATGGGAAGTTGACAGGAGGGCGGGGCATGTCAGAGGAGGGCGGGCTCTGTGGGGCTGCCTCACTTCTGGGAGGAGTGTGTCCCTTCAGTTCTAACAAATGTTATTCACTTCGATACCTGTCCAATCCTGGGATTCCTCCCTCTGCTGATGTGAGGCCACACCTCTCGGACCGAAGCCTCACACGCCACAGCCATTGTGGAGGAAGTCAGGGAGAGCAATTCCAGCCACGCCCACCTGGACTTCCCAGAATAACCTCCCCGGTAGGGTTCTGGTTGGGCACAGCCAATCCATTTTGGGTGGCAGAGGTATCATGGAGAACTCACACAGGATTCTTTCCTGACACCTGACAGGTCCTGGGACTTCTCCCTCTGGGTACCTGAGTTCAGCTGGCCTCAGACCAAGACTGTCATTTCCCTCATAACCTCCATTACGAAATAAGCAAGAACCTGAGTTTAGCAACCATGCCTGGGACATCCCAAGACTGACAGTAGGGGCGCCCTTTGTGGCCCTTTGTTTTGAGGTGGATTCTCCCCTCAGTCCTCACTCAGTGTCTTGCCTTGATGCCTTTAGTTGCTAGGCTACCACTCATCTGCTGATGCGAGGACAAACTTATCAGGTAAGGCACAAATCTGTAAATACTTTAAGGAGAATTGACATCTGTACAATGTTATACTCATCGTGAATAAACATAGTCTATTGGTCTATTTGATACTCCTTTTACTTAGGTTGATCAGTAATATTTTTATATTTGCTTCCATAAAGATCATGTACATTTTTGTTAGTTCTCATTGTATGTATATTTTGGATATTGCTGCTGTTCTCAATAGTACATTTTTCATTATACATTCTAATTAGCTATTTTTAAAAAAGATTTTATTGGGGAATTGGGGAAGGGAAAAGTGTTGGGGAATTGAGGAAGGGAACATTGTGTTTTTCCAGGACCCATCAGCTCCAAGCCAAGTTGTTGTCCTTCAGTCTTAGTTGTGGAGGGCGCAGCTCAGCTCCAAGTCCAGTCACAATTTTCAATCTATGATTGCCGGGGGGGGGGAGTGTGCAGCTCACCATCCCATGCAGGAATTGAACTGGCAACCTTGTTGTTAAGAGCTCGCCGCTCTAACCAACTGCGCCACCCGGCTGACCCCTAATTAGCTATTTATTTTGTGTGGCAAGACTCCTGATTTTGCTATAGTCTTCCTCTACACTAGCTTCCTGAAGTTTCTTATCCATTTGAATATTTGGCAGCCAATTTCTTTGGTGTTTTTAATTAGAGGGTCATTTTATCTTTCTTCTTATTATTCATAACTTTTATTTTGTATTCCTGTGCATAGCTGTACACTGGCTATGCAATCCAGTCCAGGTTTCAACAGTAGAATTGGTATCATACCTTCATGTGCTGTTGTGGATTTCATTGGAAATGTGTCTAACATTTCACACTTACATATGTTTGTTGTTGGTTCTACATTATGGACATTCCATTCCAATGTAAGTTTGCTAAAAGTTATTACCATAAACTGGTGTTAAATTTTTATCAAAAGTTTTTTCTTTATTGCCACACATGATCAAATGCTTTTTCTTCTCTATCTGTTAACATAGTGAATTCCAATTCTTTCGGTTGGCAGAGGTAACACTACAATTTCATTAGGAGATACATGTCTATTGTTTCCTTTGTGGTGATATTGGCAGTCATTGAGGATCACCACTGTCATCTGTTAATCCATTAGGGGCTGCTGAATTGTAACTCTCATTCCTTCTGAGATTATTAGCTGAAATATATCTGTAGGCAGAAACTTCATTTTGTTTTCTTGAGGTAAGCCTTACAATTGCCTCATTTTACTGCCTGGAAAGATAGATATAATAGATAGATCAAGAAAGCCAAGTCTCTCTTTGTCTCATTAATATAAAAACGCTCTTTAGCTCAAAATTGTATATTTTTTGTAATTTTAAATAAAAAAATCTTGCTTGAGAACTAAACCAGTTCATAAGTGGTTGAATAATTCATCTGTTATTAATGATTATTAATGATCAGCATTGGAATAATCAATGTTTAGGCAATAATCTTTGTCACATGACATATTACTTGTGTCTGTCTACAGATAATTATAATATTTGAAAACACAGAAAATTTTACCACGGTTTATTCAAAGCTAGTTTTCTTTGAAAGGATATAATTTCTGTTTTTTCTATACAGCTAACCAGTCATTATGCCAGCTGAGTTTTATTTTTTCTTTATAAATTCTAATGTAGTTATGTCAAGTAGTATGAGTATTGTTACTATCTTAGCTTGTGTGCATATAGACATAAAAAACAAATTGTGGCACTCTTTCCTCTGTATTCACAAACTTATTCAATACAGGGCTGTCCTAATGGACTTCTTATCAAGACTCCGTTAATGTGATCAATGCAAAGTATCTAATTTGTTTGACTAAATATGCTAATATGTTTTCTCAATTTACTAAAATAAATTTTCCAACTTCTCCTTTCACTTGTTAATAAATTAAATATTGAGATTTTTGAATGAACATTTACTTCTTGAGTAGGTAACTTTGGGGACATGCTTTTAAGTTTATAAGCCTGGAAATATAGAACATTGAGAGCAAAGACACTCGAATTGTGGGTAAGGAGTTATAAACCAGGTTTGTCACCATTCAGCTGTTAGAACTATATTAGAGTTCTTTATTTATTATAACCTCCTTCTTCCCCTGTCCGTCCACCTAGCCTGCTCCTCCCTGAGTGGTATGATAACATAACACCTCCTCAAGCAGAAGTCATCTAGATTGATTTGATGCTTGACAACAACATTAGCTTTTCAGTGGCTGAAGACCTTGTCCACTTTTACGTCCTGCTCTAGTCCAACTTAAGGCAAGTTGTCTACCCTTAAACCTGATGCTTTCAATACTCTTTCAACCATTTCAACGGCCACACTGTCAATAAAGGACTGAAGTTCTAAAGGCTTCCTCATTCCCATGCTTCTTTCTCTAAGACATCAGCTCCTACAAAGATAACAATATTAAGGAGAAACAGGACATATCAGTGATTGAAGCCATTTTAGAGAATTGGTGCACTGTCTTCAATAAGCCCAATACATTTTAACACCAAGCTCAGACTAAAATAGGCAGGAGCCAATTTGTCAGATGACAAGAACTATATTTTTAAACACTTAACTTTGCTACTTGCCAGGTAACCAAGATAACTGAGAGTTTATTTCAGAAACAGGAAAACATGTTAATACCTCCTAGTAAATGGAAGATAAGGAAGTCCCAAAGGGCAAGGTTACTGAGTCAGGGCCAGGACCAAGGTTTGAGAAGAGTGAAAAAACAAAACAAAAAAGAACAAAATATAAAAATTTTAAATAAAGACAGGATATGACCCTGCACTTGCATGACCCTGACAGTGAGTATCTGACTTGTCTAACCCCTTGTTTTTTTAGCCCAAGGATGGTGTCTTTATTTAAACATGTGATATTTTCTCAGCATGGATTTTTGGCATTAATTTTATTTTTTTAAATACTGAATTAAAACATAATTTATCTTGGTTACTGAGAATTTTTGGTCCACCCCTTACCTTAAATTTTGAACTCAAGATGGATGCCTCACCTGTCTCACCCTATCTGCAGTCCTGGTGAGCCTTAAGTGTTTAATACTGATCCTGGCCTCAAACTTTTAAGAGAATTGTTACTTAATTATACCTTGCCTTGTTTTAAATTTTAGGCATCATTTCACAGTCTGCTTTTGTGATGTTGAGCAATAAAATTACCCTATATGAGACTCTGTTAAGAAAAATCAAAGTGGAGAATAAGGATATTCTTTTTACTGAGTTGGTGGGATGATTAAATAAAAGTATGTATGAGAAAATAATTTGCAAAGTTTGCAAATTACTAGCTGTTTACAAATATTTCTTGGATTGAAACTTTTAGTTCTGTCTGTCAGAAGTCTAGGTGCAGCTCATTTGCATGCTCTGCTCAGGTCCTTACTTTCAGGTGTCTTGTTGACTGGGCTGCATTCTTATCAGGAGGCTCTGGGTAAGGATCTATGTCAAGGATTCAGGTTGTTGGCAGAATCGAGTTGCTTGTGATTGTAAGACTGAGGTCCTCATTTCCTTGCTGGCTGTCAGACAGGGGCTGCTGTCAGCCTCTAGAAGTTGATCACACTCCTTGCCATGTGGCCCTCTCCATTTTCTTTTTTTTTATTGGGGAATTGGGAGATGGGAACAGTGCTGGGGAATGGGGGGAAGGGGAACAGACAAGTTGCTGTCCTTTTGTACTTCAGTCTAGTTGTGGAGGGTGTTGCTTCACTGGCCCAAGTTGGCACCATCATTGTGCTCTTCCCGGACGAGGCAGATCATTTGCTGGCTTCTGGATGGCCGCTCATGGCGGCTTGAGGGCCACTCATGCTGACTGCTGGCTACATATGGTAGCCCATCACAACCAATTGCAGCAAGGGCTACAGGCTACACCGTCGCCGGCGACTCACAGCAGCCCAACTCCAGGTTGAGCTGTTGTTCAGCATATTAGCTGTAGAGGGCAGTGTCACTAGCCCTCATATTTGGGATCTGAACCGGGGCCCTCTGGCATCCCAAGCCAGCTCTTAACCATCGTACCACTTGGCTGGCCCGGCCCTCTCCATTTTCAAAGCCAGCAATGAAGAATCTCCCTCATGTAGAACCCCCAGCACTTTAAATCTCTTTCACTGGGAAGAAGGAGTCTTGCCCCTTCTATGGGCTCATCTGATTAGGTCAAATCCACCAAGAATAATCTCCCTTTCTTAAAGTCATCTGTGCCATGTAATATAACCTAACAGTGGAAGTGCTATCCCATCATATTCACAGGTCTCTCCTGCGCTTAATGGGAGGGGATTGTACATGGGTGTGAGCCATTGGAATAATTTTAAAATTCTGCCTGTCACCCTAAGAAAAAATGAAAAAATAAATGATTGTGGAATTTCTAACCATTACAGTAGTTGGAACTCCCAAGTTGCATATACTGCACAAAATTTAGAATGAAAGGTTTCAAAGTCTCTAAAGCTATGGGTTCACTTTTTTTTACCTTCTTTAAAACCATTATGACTGATGGCTGTTGGTGTCCATCAGGCAACTGCTTAAATGGGATATTTGCCACAATAGGCAAAATTCAGGCCTCTAATCCCCAAACTGAAATGCTGCATTCAAGCATTGAACTTCACAGTGTCTGTTGTTTCATCATTAATGTCTTCATGTTGTTTCATCAACTTCAGAACTACTTTCATTCTGCTTATCATTTATTTACTAAATATACATAAAGCTAAGCACCATGCCAAGAGTGAGGTGTGCAGTAATGAATTACCCTCCTATATGTCTTCAGTGTACTCAGCGGAAATCAACAGGGTTTACAACTCATTCATTCTTCTTTCAATTACAGTAATTTTGAATGCAAGAAGCAATAAATCACTCTTACATCCTAGCATTTTCAGAGGCATAGCAATGGTCATATAACAAAATAAGGAGTGATGCATGGAAGACAAAACCAGGACACCTGGGCTTCAGTGCTGGCTTATCTCCAGTGTGCCTTTGAACTTGACCATACCTTTTCAAGCCTTGGCTTCAATTTCCAATTTAAGAGCCTATTATATGTATTTATTGTCACTGGTGCTTACTAAAAACAGAAAAGAATTTTAGATTTTATAAGAAATGAATAAATAATATAAAAGGAATTTCAAGTGGAATGGCAATAATGCCCTTGGAAAGGCATAATCTGCCAAACAAACACAGTAACATAAATAATAATAGTAATAATCATGATAATAACATGATAAGCTGTGACCAGATAGTTGCTTAAATTTTCCTTGGATGAAAATGGGAAAATTATAGGGATTTAAGGAGGGAAGAAATGGTGTCTATGAAAGAGACCAGTTTAACTAATTTAAACACTAGGAGCTTGTATATTTTATCTGTAAAAGTATTGTTAGAAATCTCTAAACAAAATTAAGAATAAAATTAAAGGATGTCTACCAAGCAAAGAGAAATATTTGGTTAATTTAGATGCTAGGAGTTACTAAAGTTATATATAAACTATGTGTGTGTGTGTGTGTGTGTGTGTGTGTGTGTGTGTGTGTATTTTACCTGTAAAGAAAATAGTGTTTGAAAGCTCTGAGTGTATACTGAGGTATTCGGAGCATTTAAAAATCTAATCAGATTTGGTTTGTTGTTAATTTCCCTTTTTCTTTTCACTTTTAATGAAATGTTAGAACTAACCCTTTCAGTGTATTTGTGTGCACTCATGGGGTAGGTAAGAAGGAGTGGGAAGACAAGTTATCAGCTACCATAAAACAAGTGTGATGTGGCCTAAGAAAGAAGTGATTGTGACTGGAAAAATTTAATTAGCTTAGTTTCCCAGACTGCTCTTTAAATCTAAGGTGTGAATGAATGATGGAATAGGGCACACATGTTTCCCTACCCCATTCTCTAAAATATATGTCTGTTAAGGAGACACAGAGAGATGAGGAGAAAGGGTAAGGAGGTAGGACAAATGTTTTAAAATAAAAAAAATAATAACTTCTTATTATTGAGGACCTGTGATGTGCAAGGAAGTGTGCTATGTGCATTATCATACTTAGCCTGTGGTGTAGGTTTTATTAATTGGATTATATGGGCAAAGAAACTGAGGCTCATAAGAATAAGAAGCATTCATTCATCCATTTAGGTTATATTTACTCAACCAGGAAGTTGACCAAAGTTCTGAAGATACCAAAGGCTTAGACTGGAAAGAGATAAAGAAGAGGAATGTCAGAAGAAGCATTTTTCTGGTCAGAGGTGGCAAAGATCCCTTGACAGTGGATAAGCAAACTTTATTTAGTTTATGTATTGCAGTCAACCATGTAAAGTATTTTCTGTTTTAGCCTTTTCTTTTCTTTGTTTTTATTTTCTTTGCAATGTTATTCTTTTTTTTTTAATTTATTTATTTATTGTTAGTTTCAGGTGTACAGAACAATGCAATAGTTACCCTTTTCACCCTCACAAAGTAACAACCCCCCACCCCCCATCCACTGCCCTCCC
>NW_017732236.1:66794-81433 GCF_001890085.2 Hipposideros armiger
GATTTCCATAATGGCTGCACCAGCCTGCAGTCCCACCAGCAGTGCACCAGGGTTCCCTTTTCCCCACAGCCTCGCCAGCATTTGTTGTTTGTTGATTTGCAATGTTATTCTTTATTTTCATAATCAAAATGATGGTAAAAAAGCAGTTCCAACTACAAACTAGTAATAAAGTCATTGTAAGGATAAAATGGCATTTATAGTTGAGGACATTGTTCATGATAGAATCAATTATCTCAAGCATTCAGTTGAAAAGACCCTTAGGAAATATGCTCTTAGCTTAGCTCTTTTATTTATGAGAAACTGTTCTTTTTTTCTGGTGGACAATTAGCTATCTTTTTTACTCAAGTCAAAAGTGGAACCTCAAAGTCAGATTTATGCATTCTTATAGCAAGTAAACATGGTATGATTCTATGCACTTTGAATAATAACTTGACTTCACATATTTCATTCCACTTTATTATTTTTCTGAATACAAAATATTATAATCCTTAATTTAACATTTATTGGTAAATAATTTGGCCATGCACTATGCCGGAAGCTGAGCATAAAATGTTGAGCAAATGTGGGCAGATACTGCCTTCATGGAGCTTATCATCTGGTGGGAAAGACAGACATCCAATAGTCACATGTATACATTTATTACAAACTGTTAAAGGTTATTAAGGAAAAGGACAGGGATATAAAATAATAGGATATTATGTGATTCAGTAAGTTTGGGAAGGCTGTCCTGAAGAATTAGTATTTTAACCTAAAAAAAAAAAGGATGAATGTGAGTTAGATTAACAAGGGTGGGGTAAGTTTTGAAGACTGTTTCTTAAAAGTCTGATTGAAGAATAACCTTGGTACACTCAATGGTCTGGAAGAAGACCTTTGGCTTGAGTGTAAAAGTCAATGGGGGAAGTGTAGTAAAAATGGAAAATAAAACCACTAAACAGTTTAAAGCAGGGTCATGACCCGATCAGATATGCATTTTTTAAAGATCATTGTGGCTGCAATGTAGAAAATAGATAAAGGGAAGCAAAACAAAACAAAACAAAAAACAAACAAACACATGTAAGAAAGAAAATTCCGGATACTTGTACAGTATTCCAGGATTGTAACATTGGAGATGGAGAAATTTGGCTAGATTAGAAAGCCATGTATGAATAGAATTTGCAGGACTTATGTGCTAGTTTGCATATGGACAGTGCAGGAGAAGACAGTGCCAAAATGCCTACTTATATCCCTGGCATGTCTTTCTGACAGTGGGAATTCTGCCAAGTGGATGATTTACCAAGAGTGGGAATGATACGAATTGTTGAAATTTGGAGGCATGGTTGTGAGTTCAATTTAATAAGGGTTGTGTTTGAAGCACCTTTGATAAATATCCAAATGAAGATATAAGATAAGCAGAAATATATATGAAGTTCAATATGAGAGGAGAGGTCTAGGCTTGAAATGCACATCCAAAATCATGAGCAGCTACTTGAAAATGGAAGCAATGAACATGAATGAGATGGGCAAGGAAGAGAGAACAGAGTGAGATAAAACATATGAAGGCAATGCAACATTTAAAGAATGGGTAGAGAAGCATACATATTGTAGAAGACTTAGAATCTATAGAAAATAATTTAATCACCCATAATTAAATTGCATATATGTAAAATTTATTAATAATACTTTGGTGCCAGGGCTTGCAATTACTATTAATATCCAATAAATATTTCTAATCTTAATTAGCAGAGATAGTAAGTTCTCATTTAATATTAATGAATAAATTAATCCATTCAGAATATTGTTAAACTACAAGCATAATAAAGTAATGAATAAATAAATACATACATTCCATGAAGAGTTAAATCTATATACTCAGTACCTCTAGTTACGGCATCTAGAGAACTTGGCAAAATACAGTTCAAAACTGTATTTGCTACAGAAAAAACTCATTATCACCATTTGAATAACAGCACAAAGTGTATGTTCTGTTGATAGTGGCATCGTGTTGGTATGTGAAGGGCAATACATTAAATGTACATTATGATGGTGAAGTAGAACAACTCATTATCGGCTTTTCCTAGACTGAGTCATTTGGGTTCCTATTAAAGTGAATATTAACTGGTTTGTTCTAATTTAATTTCAACTTAAACAGCTTTTAAAAAATGTCAGTGTCTACAAGCATAATGTGTTTTTTTAAAAAATGCACTTAAAATTCATTTAAAAGAAAAAAATGATTGTGTGCATTGTACTTATATGTAAATGTAAAATTGATGGCAAAGCATATTGTGATTAATGTGTAATATTTGGTATTTACATTAGAGAGGTCCTTGTCTACTTTCAGTGGCACATGGTTTATGGGGTCTGTTGTAGTCACATTATGTATAATGTAAGATACCAGCTGAGCCTTAGGGTGAGTATGATATTTAAAAATTTATTTTCTCAGAATGAATCAACAAGCTTTGAAGTAATTAACTTTTTCATTGCTTAAAGTCATGCTTTTCCAGCATTTAAGAAACTCTCCAGAAATATTAATTTCAGGTTCTATTGCATCTAGATTTAATGTTGTTATAACTACTGAGGCATGTGTACATTTATTGTCATTTTAAGGAAGTTATTCATAAAGGACATTGGGCTTTTAAATCAAAATAAGTATTTCCCATTAAACTTTAGTTTTAATCTAGGCCTTTAGTTTTATCTTAGCAACAGAGTAGTTTTTTAACTGAGTTTTTATGATTTGACATTTTTAAAGGTGTAGAGGAATTTATCTAAACAGTAAGAAATCTCTGAGATACTCATGACAGTAAGGTATGGGATATATAGATAATAAAATATATATGAGAAGTATATAATGCAGAGATAATATTTGCAAATCTCAAGAATGGTTTTAACCAACCATTCGCTTTTATGCCAAACCATTTACTATTTAATGAAACAATTTTTTTTGTTTCCTTATACTGGTTCTTGAACTGATGACTGGATAAATATCCTAATGACAAACACCAGAAAAGATCATGTAGCAATGACTAAGATATAGCTGAATCAGACAAACCTACTTCAAACAAAAACATTGTGGAGAAATAAAAACAACAAAACCAAATAAAACAAAACAACATACATAGTTTATGAAACACAACCCTGGCACAAACATATCAATCATAACCGCAATCTGTTCACTGACAAGATCTATTTTGGACCATTTGTACCATTGTGTGGCAATAAACTCACACTCAAGCATATCTATAATAGCGATGCTAGACTAGAAATTTAGAAAAACACTTTTCCATGTAAAATGTTTCCTTGTTTCTGTAAAGAGGAAATACATTTTTATTTAGTGGCAGACTATACAAGATACATATTATTGAAATAGTGAAAAACTGGGATTTTATAATGAGAAAAAATTGATATGGCTGAAACTGCCTCTAAATAAAGAAGAGAAAAAATGACTTACGTTAGTATTTTCAGACACATCATTTGATCATGTCCAGGCTAAGTGTGGGTATATATTCTTTTCTCCATTTCATGGATGAGAAAGGAAACTGAGGCACAATGAAGCTAAGTGATTTGGTTGAAGTTGATAGAATATACATTTCAGAGTATAGTGGTAAAATTTTGAACATTTTACCATTCTTTCCTCCTATTCTCAGGAACCAAATTGCTCTAAATTAAGAAAGATAGGTTTTCTACGAGAATTTTCTTCTTGGTGACACTATTCAAAATGCTGTAAAAACAGCAAGTAGTAAAATAGAGATAGAGAAGTGCAGTGAACAGTAATAGTCGTAAAGCTTCTGGAGATAGCTAAGGCAGCAGGAAAGAGTACAGTACCCAACTGAGACAACATGAGGTGAAGGTGGCAAAAATGTGTCAGAAAGTTCCTAGATTGATCTTCTTTCCTGTGTCTATTGAACTTCCCACACACACCTGGTTAGGGATCTAAATGATGCTCACATGACCTGGTAAGTTATAATAGACATTAAAAACAAATTGGTGAATGTCAGAATGAACATATTATTGAGGATATACGACACTTGAAATTTATGTTCATTTTAATATAAATGTTTAGTAATTTTGCATAGTTTTTATAAAGAATGTTATTTTCAAGTAATCTCATGTTGTTTAAAGTCTGAGCTTAACAATTCTAGCAATGAATCTGATATATCTTGTCTGAGTAGATATTGAACCAGATTTTGCCTTGGAAGAGCTTAAAAAACCCATGTAGTTCTTTGAATAGTATGTTGAATCAATTATCTATTGTCATAATTGTGTTGTGCCAAAGAAAAGAATAAAAAAGCCCAAATTCAGTGCATACAGCAAGACTTTATAATATTTCTCTCTTGCTTCTGTAGGTTGGTTAATGTTTTGTGATCGTGGCTGAGTTTGTTTGGGTTTGGCTCCAAGCTAAAGCTAGGATCTAAGTCTGCTACATGTGTCTCCCATTCTCTTTACACCTGGTCTACCTGTGGCCTCTTCTTCTCATGGCAATGGTACAATATGCACAAGAACAAGCCTGAGCCCACAATAACACAAACACATTCAAGTCTCGGTTTATGTCATGTCCACTAACATCCCATTGGCAAAAGTGTCATATGACCAATCCTAACATCAGTGGACCATAGATGTATACTTTTCCCATCTAGGTGGGGGCAGTGGAGGTCAGAAGTGAATATCAACTCAACAATAATCTTGTCTACCATCCATACGTTAATCAAAATGTATGGATGGTAGACAAGATTCCTCAGGACATAAACTACTTCCTACTTTTTGTTACACTAATAGTAAAGTAGCTAAAAGTGCTTTTGGTTTTTTTATTTCACTTTGATTAAAGTTTATTGGGGTGACAATGGTTAGTAAAGTTACATAGGTTTCAGTTGTAAAATTCTGTAATACATCATCTATATATAACATTGTGTGTTCACCACCCAGAGTCAGCTTTCCTTCCATCACCATATATTTGACCCCCTTTACCCTCATCTACCACCCCTCCCCCCTTACCCTCTGGGAACCACTAAACTGTTGTCTGTGTCTATGAGCTTTTGTTTATTTGTTTGTCTTGTTTGTTTGTTACTTTCAGTTGTATATCCCACATATCAGTGAAATCATATGGTTCTCAAAATACTACCATTTGGGACAACATAGATGGATCTTGAGATTATCATGCTAAACGAAATAAGTTAGATGAAAGTGTTTTAAGGTCACCATATCTTTAGGACTTCTTTGTTCAAAAATAATGCAAAAACTTGAGTGTATGTGCATACCACAAGCCGCTGTAATCAAAGCTCTCTCACAAACATACAGGGATTTTGCTTATGGTCTTTTTCTGAAATTCTTTATCAACATTTATAAAAGGTGGGGAGGACTCCCTAGAAGCCAGAATTTCATGTTAATATTTAGAAACAAGAAAGCATAAACTGCAATCCACTGCCTTATTGTGATACTCAAAATCATTGTATTTTTAATTAGAGATTTGTCAGGGAGCTGCAATAATAGGATTCAAACTGCAGATTTGTTGATTGGGCTTAATAAAGATGTGGGATTTTTGAATAAGCTGAAGATTGGCAATTTCCTTACCAGGGCTATCATCACTTAGAAGCAAACATTTGGTAATCCCAGTTCTGTGATAGAGACTGAGCTATCATGATGCTTTCTGTGAGGACACAGTGAAATTTGATTTACTACTTTATATTTTGAAAGCCACTGGGAAACAAGAAGCATCCCTCACTATTACATCCTTTATTGAGTTGCTTAATTTGACCACTTGCTTATGTTCTGTCTTTCTAAGTTTCAAAATATGTAAGTTTCTGGAAATCACCTGATGTTTTATACCAAAATATTTCTACATAAAAGATTACTCTAATTCTCAAACAAAAGGAATCCTAAAATCACATACAGAAAACAAAGAGAATTTTGTCATTCCTAAACTCAACATACTGTTATTATGCTTAATTTTATCTGTAAAAACAGAAAAAAGATCTGACGTTTTTGTTATGAAGATTGCTTTTGACAGTTGAATCACTTTATTCTCCATAACAAAATGATTTTTCTGACAATAAAGGTAACTACTCTTGGCTGAATGAGCCCATGAAGGACTGAGTGGGCCACAAGAGACACCTCTGGGTTGACCCTTAGGGAGGAGGAATCTACATGTCAGTGGCCCTCCTGTGAATAGTTAGTTAATAAAGAGCTTTCAAATAACATTCTTTGGAACATCTGTCTCAGAAACTACAAAACTTCTTGATCTTTCTCTTTCCCTGATAAAAATGATGTAAAATAACATAGTAATAAATAATAAAGCAATATATTCTTAATATAGGTATAAATCTTCCTTCAATAGTTATTTGCTGAATGGTTGAATGATATTTTGTCTATGAATATTTTGTACATGTACCTGTTTACTCATATGCACATATAAATAAACATATTCAACATTTCTAATCAGAATTATATTATTTCAGAGCTCATAGTCCATTGAAGTCAGGACTAGCTAAGTAATTTGACAGGCCCATTGAAAAAGGAAAATGCAGAGCCCCTTGTTCAAAAATTATTTCGGGTATCAAGATGGTGACAGGAAAGCTTTAAAGCAAGTGTGGGGCCTTCTAAGCATGGGCCCCTATTCTGCACAGGTAGCATGCCTGTGAAGCTGATCCTGTTCAAAGTATATACTATGTGTGTAGAATGTCCTTTCTTTCATACAACAAAAATCATAAATCACTTCTTTGGGAAGGTGAACATAATGAATCTTTTTAAGCATATGTATATGTGTGTATATATATATGATAAATTAGATAAAAATATATACATATATTTATTTTATATTTATATCATATAATATTTCAACATGGAGAGTGTGCTTTCTATAATTATATTCCTAATTTATTTGAGTTATGTAACCAAGACATTTGATAGGATGTCTGTGGTATACTGTCCTCCATATTTCCTCTCAGGATCTTGTTCCATTCTTATGTTGAAGAGGAGTGGAGATCAGCAATTCCCTCCTCTTTCAGGATCAGCCTAAAATTCTGTGTGGTATATCCTTAATTCTATGATTTCTTTCCATTGAAGAGGCTCCTGACATTAGAAGTCCAGAATGTCCCACAGTCATTTGCAATGGCTCAGAAGAGCATCACAGCTTTCATCTAGTCATTCAATTCACCTACTGAATAGAAAGAACTGTAGATAGAAGTATGCTAGAAAGCTGTTCCACATCGCTCATCTAAGAATAACAAGGATAACAACAACAACCATTTATAAGCACCTGATATAGGTCAATCTCTTTATATGTGTCTCTAATTCTTATAATGCTTCAAGGTAACAATATTATCCAGATTTCATAGACTTGGGCAACAATGCTCAGGGGTCTTTTATGATATTGCATTACTTAACTCAGAAGAGTTAGAACCATGATTCAACTATAGATCTGTTCCACTGTAAATTCCCACATTGCCCTATACTTGTTTATACCACATTGCCAGAAGATGTGCTTCAGGTCACTGTAGCTACTTTGGAGACAGAAGGAAGGCCAGTTTGGGACTCTGAGGAACCAGCATAGAGATACAGTGTTTGGTTGGTTTCCAAAGTTGACCATCAATTCTTTCCCTTTTTGTATGCACATTATCAAGAGATGGAGTCAATTTCCTCTCCCCTTGAATCTGAGCTGGCTTTGTCATTTACTTTGACCAATAAGATATGGAAGATATGACACTGTGTGAGTTCCAGGCCTCACTTTGAAGAGACACCTTCTGCTTTCTTTTTACAAGAAGTCAGTCTCCACGATGTCAAGAAGCTTAGGACAGAAAACTGAAGGATGAGACAGCATGGGAAGAAAGAGAGCCTGTGGAGGAACACTGAGAGTGAAGCCTTCTTGTATATGCCAGACTGGCTCAGCCACCAGCCAAATGCAGCTGAGAGAGTGACATCAGCCACTGTTATGTGGAGTAGAAGAACTGCTCAGCCAAACCCTGCCTGAATTCCTGACCTAGAGAATTGTAAGAAATAATACATTGCTGTTGTTTTAAGCACCTAAGTGATTTGTTTCATAGTAATAGATACTGGAGTACAGGGAAATTTGGGGACTATCATGTTTTAGCAAACCTGACAATTGCAGCAGCTACAGAGCCCTGGCTGACTGCTTTGAATAGAGGTATGCTTGGGCAAAGATGACCCTCTGACATCGTATATATCTATTACAATTCTGTTGACTATTCCTTATGCTGTTCTCCATATCCTGTGAATATAAAATTATATATTTTTTATATATAAAATTATAGTTGACATTCAATATTATTCCGCTTCAGGTGTACAGGTGTACAGTACAGTGGTCAAGCCTCTACACAGTCCATGAAGTGGTCTCCCTAACAAGACATGTGCCCATCTGACACCCTACAAAATCTTTACAACATTATTAATTATATTCTCCAAGTTGTCTTTCATGTACCCATGGCAATATTGTAATTACCAATTTGTGCTGTCTAATCCCCTCACATTCTCCCTCATCCCCACCCCCGTCCCATCTAGCAACCCTCAGTTTTTCCTCTGTATCTCTGACACTATTTCTGTTTACTTTGCTCATTTATTCTGTTCTCTAGATTCCACATATAAGTGAGATCGTATGGTTTTAATATGGCCTCAAACTTTGACATAAAAAGCACAGTAAAATCATCTTGAAACAAGTTTTCAACATTAATTTCATTTAATGAGGAATTACGTGGTGAAGGCAGGCATACTTGATAAAAATTCAACCATTTTCAGTAGAACGTAAGTACTTTTTTCTGTTGCATAAGCTGAGAATCTCATTCAGAAAACACAATTGGAAGCTGCAGGTTTCTAAGTTGTGGTTCTAAGGAAACTAACTGATAAGTAAAGGGTTATTCTTTTCTCTTTTTCCACTAAATACACTCCATAATGCTGGAAAGTATATATAAGGAGTTTCAAAGAGCTTTTCCTCTCTATGTTTTAGTTGATAACTACATTTTTTTTTTACTGGTATCTTAAAGGGAAAAAAAAACTTCTTTGAAAGTGAGAGTATTTTTTATGCAATATGTCACATTTTGTCATTCAAATAAGTTGCCCTTTCACTTAAATAGACATTATTTAACATTAACAACAACAGTACCTCGGTTTTCTCACTTAGTATCTTTATGTGATGCTAAAGCATAAAGAATAAAGAATGGTTTGAAGCTTATGTCTTCTAGGTTTTCAAATTACCAAAGTTTTTCTCCGGTTTTAAATGCTGCAAAGCACTCACCCAGTCAATACGAACATAATAATTTTAATTAATGTTCCTAACAATTCTGTCCAGATGAGCGATATTAATTATGTCACAGAACAAGACCAGAAAGAAATTACAGCATAACACTCTCAAGAATAAAAATAAACAACAAGTACAATAAGACTCAACCACTTCAGTGAGAACATTACAATCTCCTTTGGCCTCTGTATTATAAGAGCCATAGCTCTCATTTTGCTTAAGTGCATCCAAAACAAACATAGCACTATTTGCTATTTAAGGCCTTAAATATCCTCACTCCTAAGAAATCTCCTACTTGCAAACATAATCTCACGGCTCCAAATGTTCCTGCCACCTCATCCTTACAGCACAACACTGGGGGACTTGGGGTGGTCCAGGGGTGCTGTGAAGAGGTGGCAGAGGGATGGCTCTGAGCAGTGGCCAGGGGAGGGGACGAACTCTAGGTTCAGTCCAGATGACTCTAAGCAAACATGTTCTATAGTTAAGACATCCAGGCTGGCTCAGCTGGTGTCTCTGCTCCTGGCTGCACAAGACCAAAATCAAGGTATCAGCTAGCTGGGCTCTACTGGAAGGCTTTGGAAAGAATCTGCTTCCAAGCTCTTTCAGATGGTTGGCAGAATTAGTTGCTTGTGGATATAAGACAGAGGCCCACTTCTTTGCTGGGTGTCCACTGGGGGCCTCCTTTTTTTTTTTAGCTGAGTCATTCTGCCACCTGTTGGCAGCTCAGTGGCAGCTCAGCTGGGGCAGGGAGTCAAACCGCTGTTGCTCAGAGCTCGCACTCTTTGGGGGCCTCCTTTAATTTTTCTTAAGGTCTCTCTGGTCCCAGCACACAGCCCCTACATGGCAGAAGTAGCAACGGCACGCCACATTCCTCTAATGCTTGGAATCAGATCTCTTTATATCCCCTCTCTCCCACCTCTGTGCCTGTTCTCAGACTGTTTCCTATCCGTGGCATGCTGCCTCTCCATTAAATCGATGTTAACTTATTTGTTGGTTTCAGATCAAGCCTTACATTCTATATAGCCTTTTCTGCCCACCGTGTCTTCCTGGAATCTAGTTATAGTTCATTTACTTATCCAGCCAGTCATCAAATACATATTGAGCCCTCCAAGCTTCCAGGCATTCTGCTTAGTGCTAAAGATATAGAAATGGAATACACTCTTCCACTTTTTAGGTTGCTAATAATCCCTCCATGGGGACAGGTAAGTAAACAAAAAGAAGAATGCTTGGAGAAAGTGCTTTGATGGAGATAGTTACAGAGAGCTAAAGCAGTATGTATTAGAAATACCTAATTTGTGGGGTGAGAAGAGGGGGCAGGTGTAACTCTAGGATGACTTTCTGTTATTGTAAAAATTGAAAAATCAGCAAGCAGAGAAGGTACGTGAGGTCATTTTGGGAAGAGGGAACAACTTGAGCAAAAGTGGTATCTCCTTCATGTCAGAATCTGGCTATATTTTAATCCAGGAATTTCATATTTTTCCCTGGGCCAGGTATAAATGACTGTTCTATCCTAGTCTGTTGTCTTATTTTTTGGAATCTGCCCTTTTATCTTCCAAACTATGTAAAAAGTTAAACATAAGCAGGGCATGGTTCAGTAATCAAAAGTAAAAGTAGATAAGGGACAACAAGGTAACAGAAAAAGAAAAAAACCCCACAAAATGGAATTATAGACATTAATTTACATGTATTGCAATAAATGCCATTGTACTAAAGTCTTCTAGATGTACAAAAAGCAAAACTCAGAATATTTTTAGTTTAATGAGACAAATTGAAACAAGATAAACTAATTAAGAAAAACTTTGAAGTTAAGTTGCTCTAATTTAGATCCCTTCTTTAGATGAACCCTGAAATCCAAGAATGGCTCAGAGGAGCCTGAATATAACCCTTTTTTCATTAAATATTTTTGAGTTCTTAATGTGATGAGCACTACATCAGACATTGGTGATTGTATTAATTTTCTATTGCTGCATAACAAATTACCACAAAGTTAGCAGCTTAAAAACAAAACCCATTTATTATCTCACAGTTTCCATAGTTTCCATGAACCAGGAGTTTGGGCACAGTGGTCAAGGCAAATCCAGATTTCTGGGGCCCAATACTTACTACACTTGGGAGCCCTCTTAAAGAAAATAAAAATAATATACATTTATGAATATAAGTAAAGTAAGTACCTTTGAACTTAAACTTCATTGACTTGATGGTAAGTCAACCTACACTTGAGATGCGATTGCTTCATAGACCTTATATCCCAAAGAGAGTCACAGAAGTTAAACCAGTAAACAATTAAGTAGAATACATACAAAAATTATAAGTAATATGAGGAAAAAAACGAATGTTACAAGAATAATGGAGGGGAGTGGCCACACTGATTCAGAAAAAGCTTCTCAAAGTATCTTTCATTTAAGCCAAGACCTGAGGACCAGAAAGAGTCGGGCAAAAACCATTCCAGGCATAGGAAAAAGCATGCGTAAACATCCTGAGGCTGGAAGGGGCATGGGGTACCAAAGAAACAAAACAACTATGTGCTTTTCATTGTGTTGAAAAAAATAAATAAAATTAGTTACTGAAGCTTTCTAGATAAGAGGTATGAAAACTTGTCTTTTTCTTCACTTCTTCAGGTTTGTGAAAATTGTTGTGGGCTGCACCCTAGCATGCTCTTAAGCTAAACACATCTATTTCCTGATTTGATGATGAATAATATTTAAATATCGATGCTTAAGATCCCAGAAATATAATGGGCACTGATGCCTACCATATGTTACCTTGTACCTTTTAATAGATAATGGTTATTTTTTGGGTGGGGGTCTGATTACTTTAAGAACTAAATTATTCAAATAATGCCTACATAGCTACCCCTGGGCTTTCTCTATCCACACTCACAACAAAGAGGATTAAAAAAAAAAGATTCAACTCTTTGCTCTCTTTGAAGTATATGTTTTTAATTTTCCTTTTGATTCTTTTCGTCTTACTAGTGATTCATAAGCCAAGAAGTAAATCGATAACTCTTCAAGGAAGACTGAGTTTATGGGAGAAATCTCGGCTCAGAAATATAATTTGTTCATTCAGGCGAGGAGTGTTCTTTTCTGCCAACACCAAATTTTCAAGAAAGATTCTCTGTTAAAACTATGCCTAACAGAAAACACTTCATAACTCACTTCCTATGTACCATAAATCTATTGTAATCCTCTTTGTGATGAAACCTGGGAGTTTCTCAAGGTCCTTGGCACCTCAGAAGAGCACTACAGCATCAGTAAAGTGTATATATCCACTCAGAACTTCACAGTAGAAAATGCAGGGAAAGTGAGATTCAGAAACCAAGCTTTACCTCAGAAACACTCCCTGCTACATTAAATAAGTTATCAAGAACTTGGGGGCAACAGAATTGCTTTGGTGCTCTACTAAAAAGTAATTTTCCAAAGTTTCAGCGCCTGGAAATTTTGCCATGGAAAAGAAAACTGCAATTTAATGTTAACCTATTAGGACTACTATGCTTTTTTTTTTTTTTTTGCCAAGTCTCAATCCATGTTCTTTTTGTCAGTTTCTGTGGGTGGAGCAGCAACATGAGACTTGTCAAAAGTAAAAACAGTAGACATTTATTTGAGCACATCTGAATACATGTGGTCATGCTAACCACGTTTTAATGAACTAGAGATTCTGTTTCTCACTTATGGGATCACTAAGGCAGATACAATGGTGAACAGATAGATAGATGGAGCTCCCATAAAGTAATGGAACTGGTCTTGATCCTACAACTGCTTAAGATGTGTTCAATTCTTAGTGGTTGAAATCATGGTTGATGAATCACTTTCCTCTCGCCTTGACTTCTTACTCCGAGAAAGCAACATACTGCAGAATTTGAAGCTCTCCTTTCACAAGGAGTCAAAGTTTTAGAATTTCAGAGCCAGAAAGGACTTTGGGACCCTTGAGGTTGCAGGACATTAATGGGGAGATTGTGGCCTTTGGAACCAAGAAACAGATTTAACTCCAGGTGGGCAACTCACCAGCAGTATGTTAATCAAGTCAATGACATTTATGGTCTAATTTTAGCATATGTAAAATAAGAATATTAATGCCTGTTATAGGAGGTAAGAATTTTAAAAAGTAAAAACATTGCTTCTTTATGTATGTATTGTTTGCATGTGCACACATACACGCACATGCTGAAGTGTGCTTGTGTGTTTGTCCTTATAAAGCAGACAATGCTTGTTATAGATTGCAAGGACTGTTGTGAAATTTGGAGGAAGATATTTAAAGTCTGCAAGGAACCTTACTGGAAGCATTATATATCAAAGGGCAGGTGGAAGAAATCGTGTGGCCACATAATACGAGGCAAATTTTACTATGGAAGAAATAGCTTTCCCTGTGTGGTCTGTTTAATATGCTTTGTGTGCAGAACCTGATTTTAGCAGTTCCCACCTGCTCACAGTTACCCCACTGGGTTTAAAAAGTGAGCACACAGGACGCCAGTGCATCCCCTGGGGAAAAGAGAACAAAAATGGGAGGGTGTCTCTGCAATGTCGGGTTCATCCTGTGCTTTCAACACTGATTAATGTGTACAATTTTCTTTTAATTCACTGGCGATAAATCTTTGATTTTACACTTGTCCTGTGAGTGTCTTCTAGAGGGTCTTTTTGCTCAGCCGAAACAACACCTAACTCACCGAGTTGTTTTGCTGGTCAAACTAGATAGTATTCCTAAACAGCCGTGGAAAACACAAAATAGAGTTTGAGAAAATGCTAATATGTTAACTTACAATCTGCTATAACTCCTGCATTGTAATTTGCCTTTTTTTCTAAGTTGCTTTATTTTTAGAGGTAATAAATGTTAATTCTAAGTTAAAAGAGAAAGAAGAAAATATGGAAGAGTAAAAATAATTTCTGCCTAATTCAAAATTACCACCTAGAGAAAAACACCATTTTTCATGGCATTTGTGTACTTGGTCTTTGCACAAGTAAAATACCATATTAGTCTGAAAATTTGTACATAGGTAAAATAGTTTTACATCATGATTCATAAGAGTGCATAGTACTCCATCATAGGGGTATAACATAATTCCTTACTCCATCACACATGGTTGAATATTTACATTGTTTCAGTTGTTCCACAATTTTAAGCAATGCTATGATAAGACTCTTTGTGTCTATATTTATCATCTATCTATGTATCTATCTATGTATCATCTATCTATCATCTATCTAATCTATCATCTATCTACCCACCTATCTGCACACAGATATACATGTTTTTATTTTTTATTTTTTATTTTTTTAAAGATTTCTATTGGGGGAATTGGGGGAATGGGAACAGTGCTGGGGAATTGGGGGAAGGGGAACAGACAAGTTGCTGTCGTCTTGTTCTTCAATCTAGTTGTGGAGGATGTTGCTTCACTGGCCCAAGTTGGCACCATCATTGTGCTCTTCTC
>NW_017732236.1:82428-84456 GCF_001890085.2 Hipposideros armiger
ATATATATATATATATATATATATATACCTACTGAAATATAGACCTATAGTACCTACTATATACCTACTATACTACAAAACATATGGTGTTTTTCCATTTGTTTCTTGCCTTTTAATTTACATATTAGGTTTTTGCCAAAAGCTTTTATTATTTAAAACTTTCTGAACTTTCTGAAAATATATCAGTCTTTTATGTTATTATAATGCTTTGAAATGCTTTTACCAACCCCAAATTATATATATTTGTGTCCATGTATTTTTTCTGGTGATTGCACAAGTTAACTTTTTGTATTTAAAAAAAAAACCATCTGGGCCTGTTCTAAGATGTGAGGAGGGGTTTGACTCAATAAAAACTTGTCTTTTGTCTTTTTCCTTTCCACAGTGAGAGCTCATGTGCCCCAGAGCCCTGAAGCAGACCACGGGTAGCAATGAAGCTACCTTGGTTTCTGCACCAAAGATGAGAGTACTACCTGCTGCCTGTTCACTTTATACCCCAGTGCAACAGTGCTCACCAGGAACCTGGTCTCCTGGTTCTTTTCTGGCTTCTTGTGATAGTCCAGGCAATGAAGGACCATGATGTCAATGCTTATTTGTTGCTAGTTGGCTTTCTTTCCCCTCACTCTTATTTCATCCAAAGACGCATTGCTGGTCATTAAATTCACTGTGTATTTGTTGCCTTCTAGTGGAAAAATCACCCCAATAGCTGCCCAAACCTTCTAGTGAGCAAATAGCATCATCTCTCTGAATGTACTATGGGAAAAATGTCACTTCACTTATAAACTAGAAAACTGAGGTTGTTCAAGCCCTTTCAAAGTGTGTCTGGTTAGGAATGTGGCTCTATGTGCCTCTCAACCAATAGATGTAGCCACCTTTGGTCTGGCTTCTGTTGCCAGAGATAAACAGAGTAGAGCCTGAGGGCAGCAATAGCAGAACTTAACAAGGGAACATCCAGGGCAAGCCAAAACAATTAGCCACATGAGAGACAATATCTACTTGACACTGGTCAAGTGCCTTGGAATGTATTGTACTGTATCCTTGCTGTTAAAGAAAAATAGGTTATGTACTGTGTGATTCCATTTATATAGCATTCTTGAAATGACAAAATTATAGAGATGGAAAGTACATAATAGTGGTTGTCAGGGGTTAGGGCCTGGGGCGCATGCTTCTATAAAAGGGAAGCATAAGGGAACGATTTGTTATCTTGATCGTGGTTGTGGTTACATGAATTTATACATGTGGTAAAATTGCATATCACTATAAACATACACACACGTGCTTATAAAACTGGTGACATCTGAATATGCTCTTTATCCCAGGTTTTGATATTGTACTATAATTCTATAAGATTTTACTATTGGAGGAAACTGAATGAAGGGTACATGGGACCCCTCTGTACTATTTTTGCAGCTTCCTATGACCCTATAATTATTTCAGAAGAAAAATATATAAAAAATTTTAATAAAAAGCCCCTTTTAATAAAAGATACTATTTGGAGTAGTTATTTCCAGCTTTATGAATGAGAAAGTGTAGTTTTTCTAGATAGTCTGAAGCAGAGAATTAGCCAAATATAACAGCATCTGCAGGATGAAGAGAAACAGAGATTTTCCCAGGATTCTGCAGGCCTTATAAACAGACACGATTCTAAGACTAAAAGTCAGTGAACCTTTAACATTCAGTTTACTTTTTACATCGCATGTGATATAGACTGAATGTTTGTGTCCCCCACAAATTCGTATGTTGACATCCTATCCCTCAATGTGATGGTATTTGGAGGTAATTAGGTTTAGATGAAGTCACAGGGTGAGGCCCCTATGATGGGATTAGTGTCCTTATAAGAAGAGAAAGAGAAGCCAGAGCGCATGTTCTCTCTCTCTCTCTCTCTCTCTCTCTCTCTCTCTCTCTCTCTCTCTCATCTCTCTCTCTGTCTCTCCCGACCCTAGCCCCACCCCTGCCCATCCCCTACATGAGGACAAGCAAGAAGGCCGACATCTGCAAGCGAGGAAAAGGGCCCTCACTAGGGACCAAAAT
>NW_017732236.1:86556-105337 GCF_001890085.2 Hipposideros armiger
TCTTACATTTAAGTCTTTAATCCATTTTGAATTTGTTCTTGTATATGGTGTAAGTAGGTGGTCCATTTTCATTTTTTGCATGTGTCAGTCCAATTTTCCCAGCACCATTTATTAAATAGGGGATAGGATTTTAACATAAGAATGGGGGCACAAACATTTAGTCTATAGCAGGGACTAATCAAAATCTGTAGGAAAGAGAAAGCCTAGGACAAGCAGTTTGCCTCTAAGGAGATGGCATGAATGGTTTCATGCCACAGCTTGAGCCTAATTAGCTGCAAGGGAGTCTAGGAAATCTGTACCTGAGAGGCGCTATTATGTCCAGCTCTAATTTTGTAGATGCCATTCTAGACAGACATGTAATAACATATAACTATGCATTTTTCTACATTTGAAAATCATTGAAGTATATTTACTCAATAGCATATTTAATCCTACTACTCATTTTTATATGAGGCTATAGTTGAATTCCTAGCTCTACAACTTACTAAGTATGTTGACCTTGAATCTAAACTTCAGTTGTTTTTTATTCTTAAATGGTTATACTGACATCTTGCAAGATTGCTCTGTGACAACTGTGATGAGATAATGTATTGTGACAATTATATGTGATAATGAATGCAAATATTTTTATTATAGATTCTGTGCTCAAAAATTGTGGCTATAATTTGTAGATGGTTGCACTTCATTGTAATCTTTTAAAATGTTCATTAGATTTTATTATTTGTAAGACCATTCCTGTGGCAAATAACCTGTATAGTTTGACAAAACTTGTGATTTGGGCTTGCTAGTTTTACAGAAGGTTAAGGGTTAAATCCCTTAAACCAATACATAAGAAAATAACTTACCTGTCAGTTACAAGGTGCAGAACGAAATGTGGCAACAATCAGCATATTTCACATAAAGACATTTGAGAAATGTTTTCCAGTAATTTTCAAAGTCTAATATATTCTTAGATTTTTATTTGCTTGAATATATAAAAGAGAGAGAGAATATATTCTGGGAAATTTTTAAACTCTGCATTAATCATGTTGATGACTTTATAGTCTGCATTTCTGTAAATATATGAGATGGATATAAAGAAAGGAAAAATATGTACACATTTAGCATATAACCTATAAATCAGGAGACAAAGGACTACGATAATACAGTAATGCAGATGTAATTACTGTACTTTAATTAAAACATGTATATTTCTAGATTTAAATAAGAACTCTGAATTATTTTAATAAAAATCTGTATTGTTCTCCACACATATTAAGGTTAAATTCTGGCATATATACAATACATTAGATAAGGGATGAGAAATAGATTATATCTTGCATTGCCAAATTCTAATCAATGGTTAATGGTGACCTGTTGGGTTATGTTGGTAATGATTCTGAAGTCATGCTTGGCATGAGTGGGAAAGAGGTCTGGAATTAGTTAGTGATGTCTGTTACGGGCATTGCAGGACAAGCATAGACATTTGTTTGGGTTCCTGTCACCTTAAATTATAATGTGGCTGGCTCTTCAATGATTAGTAGAGTGCCTGGAACAAATATGGTAATTGTTAGCTTAATGAATGAACAAATGAATACTCTTTTAGTGATTTCATTTTCCCCAAATAATTTATCATTGTGATTTTACTTTGTAAAAGAAGACTTTATATTTTTACAGCAGCATTAGGTTCATACAAAATTGAGAGGAAAATAGAGAGATTTCTCAGTTACCCCCTGCCCTCACACATGCATAGCATCCCCAATTATCAATATCCCCTACCAGAGTGGTACATTTGTTACAATTGATGAACCTCCATTGACACTTCGTAATTACCCAAAGCCAATAGTTGACATTAAAGTTCAGCCTTGTGTTGTGCTTTCTATAGGTCTGGATAAATGTATAATGACATGTATCCATCATTACAATATCATACAGAGTATTTTCAGTGCCCTAAAACTTCCCTGTGCTTCACCAATTTATCCTTCCCTCCCCTACCCTCTGGCAATCACTGATCTTTCCATTGCCCCCATAGGACCCTTTCCAGAATGTCATATAGTTGGAATCCTACAGTGTGTAGCCTTTCAGATTAGGTTCTTTCACTTAGCCATATGCATTTAAGGTTCCTCCATGTCTTTTCATGGCCTGATAGTTCATTTCTTTTTATCACCAAGTATATTCCATTGTCTGGATGTACCACAGCTTATCCATTCACCCGATGAAGGACATCTTGGTTGCTTTCTGGTATTGGCAGTTATGAATAAAGTTGCTATAAACATCCAGGTGCAGGTTTTTGTGTGAACAAGCATGATTGCTGAATTGTATGGTTAAGAGTATGTTTAGTTTTGTAAGAAATCACCAAAATGTCTTTCAAAGTGGTCGTACCATTTGAATTACCATCAACAATGACTGAGAGTTCCTCTTGTTCCACACCCTCCTCAGCATTTGGCATCATCAGTGTTCCAGGTTTTGGCGATTCTATTAGGTGTGAAGTGGTGTCTCATTGTTGTTTTAGTTTGCATTTCCTGATGACATATGATGTGGAGCATCTTCTCATATCCTTATTTTCCATCTATATGTCTCCTTTGGTGAGGTGTCTGTTCAGACCTATGGACCATTTATTCATTGATAGCTGTGTGCTTTCCTGTTGTTGAATTTTAAGAGTTCTTTGTATGTTTTGAATAACAGTCCTTTATCAGACGTGTCTTTACAAATATTTTTAATTCTATGCACTTTCCCAGGACCTATTGTCATAGATTTAAATGTCATCTACATTTTGGGGCTGATTTTAATTCTTCACTAACCCAGCTACTATTATCAGTCACCTTTATTCCTTGCCATATCCCACTTTAAAGTTGATGAACTGTAAGGGAAGTCTGCTAAAGAGCTTTTTGATAAAAATGGAGGAAAACTTGTTGAGCCTGCCCCTTTCCTTTTCATCCTTTGAACTCAGACATAATGCCTGGATCTGACACAGATACACACACACACACACACACAGACACACACACACACTAGGTATAAAAGAACAGAAACCTAAAAAGAGGTGAGATTTTGGTGGCGTTTTAGAGCAACTAAAACAATGCCTGAAGTTGCCTGCCTTGAATTGCTTATATTTAAGAAAAACAAACCAGTGTTTTATAAGCCTTTATTAGTTATATTTTTTGTTATGTGGTGTTAAAAGCATTCATAAGATATAAAATCCAGTGTTTATTGCCTTGATGGTGGTGATGGTAACACATATGTATACGAGTATGTCAGATATATTGCAATATTTTCTCTCAGTCTGACACTTGAATGATAACTTTATAGTGCTTTTTAAAAACATTTGAGGGCTGGCCGAGTGGCGTATTGGTTAAGAGCTGGCTTGGGACGTCAGAGGGCCCCGGTTCGGATCCCACATATGAGGGCCAGTGACACTGCCCTCCACAGCTAAGATGCTGAACAACAGCTCGACTTGGAGCTGGGCTGCCGTGAGTCGCTGGGGATGGCAGGTGGGTTGCCATGGGCTACCGTTTGTAGCCAGCAGCCAGCAGAAGCGGCCAGCAGCTGCTGTGAGCGGCCGCCCAGAAGCCAGTGACTGATCTGCCTCACCGGGGAAGAGCGCAGTGATGGTGCCAATTTAGGCCAGTGAAGCAACGTCCTCCACAACTAGACTAAAGAACAAAAGGACAGCAACGTGTCTGTTCCCCTTCTCCCAATTCCTCAATAAAAATCTTTAAAAAAAAATAAATAAAAACATTTGAGCATGGTAACATTTGTGTGATAAAATTTACTAATATTAATATTTTACTTTATGGGTTCTAGATCTCTTGCTTTACTTAAGACAATATTCCTTACCTGAAAATTATGTTATTTTAAGAACTTTATAGATATTTTAAGACAATTACTGTATTAATTGACCTGGAATTTATTTTTGTATATGATATAAAAAAGTGGCTTCATTATATGAAAGCAAACTCCCATATATGCCATGCATTCCACCTAATTTCAGTAAAACACACAATGCAATATACAGATGCTGTATTATAGACTTTTACATTTGAAATTTATATAATTTTATTAACCAATGCCACCCCAATAAATTTAATAAAATTAAAAAAAAGAATTTTTTATCTTAAATTTCAGGTAAATCTACTGTCATATCAGATAATCTGAAACATTGTTTTCATCCATTAACCCTGATTATCAAGGTAGTTGAATTAAAATTTTCTATTATTATTATCAATATCCAAGGTTAAACATACTGAGAAACAGAAAGAATGACAATGAGAGCAAGAGTGAGAGTGAGAGAGAGGGCACATACTGAAAGAAAAATAATCATAAAGCCTAAGCAAAATTTTACCATGGGTACAACAATTATTTTTCATTAATATGTAGGTACGCTCTCTCTCTTTCTATCTCTCTCTCTCTGTCTCTCTCTCTCTCTCTCACACACACACACACACACACACATACACACACACATTTACACTCTCTGAATAATGTAAATAAAATTAAGTACTGTGATATATAAATGTATAAGGTCATTTTTAATGGTAAAAATGTGTGCTCTGTGAATAGAATTAGGCATGTATTAATTTGGAATGTTAGACCGTTCAACATAATTCTTTTTTTTTTTAAAGATTTTTTTATTGGGTAATTGGGGGGATGGGAACAGTACTGGGGAATTAGGGGAAGGGGAACAGACAAGTTGCTGTCGTTTTTGTTCTTCAATCTAGTTGTGGAGGACGCTGCCCCACTGGCCCAAGTTGGCACCATCATTACGCTCTTCCCTGGCGAGGCAGATCAGTCGCCGGCCTCTGGACGGCCGCTCACCGCGGCTGCCGGCCGCCCACGCTGGCCGCTGGCCGCTCACGCTGGCTGCTGGCCACACACGGCAGCCCATGGCAACCCACTGCAGCAGGGGCTGCAGCCCACGCCGTCACCGGTGACTCACGGCAGCCCAGCTCCAGGCCGAGCTGCCGTTCAGCATCTCAGCTGCAGAGGGCAGTGTCACTGGCCCTCATATGTGGGATCTGAACCGGGGACCTCTGGCATCCCAAGCAAGTTCTCAACCATTGCGCCACTCGGCCGGCCCAACATAATTCTTATTAAGGCATAAATGAAAAGTGTTTTCTGTACATTAAGCATCCTTATTTATATTACATTAAGGTTTAATATGCAAAATAAAGCAGATTTTATGAAACCTTGACTTTATATGAAAGTGGTAACACTTCACATGTGAGCGTAATTGTGAAGAGAAGGTAGGTACTCTTAGGACCACTTCTATCCTATTCAGCACCATTTTAGATTTTTTTAAGGCCCTCCTCTGGGCAGTCCCTTTATGGCTTGGGCATAGACAGCACTTTTTTGTTAAAAAAAAAGTGCACCATCTTCTGCCAGCTTCAGTTCTGCTCAAGGTTGCAGGGCTTGGCCAGGCAAGCATGGACTGGATTTGCATCCCAACTCACACTCATAACCAGGTGACCATGTGCAGGGCAAAAATTCATAACTACATGTGCTAGTTCTAATGTCTCTGGAGGGGGGTCAGAACGGGCTTCCCCAAGATGTGCCACTTTGGCATAAGGATTATTTTGAGCTAATGACAATCGAGATCTTGTTGGCTCAAGAGAAACTTTTACCTCTTTCTTAAAAAATTTAAATTGGGGGCCTTGCCCATAATAAGAGTTATTGCCAGAGATAACTTTTTCTAACCTGTCTATAGGACAGGCAAATATCTAATGAGTGAACATCTGCTCATTTTATCATCCTATGAATTACCCTCCTCTCCTCCCCAGGCCCCTATCACATTCCTTGGCTAAAGATGGCATGTATACCTCATTTTCCCTTCTGTCTTCAAACCTTTTATATATGTGGGGTTCCCATACATACAAAATTAATTTTGTTTTTCTCCTGTTAATCTGTCTCATGTTGATTTGATTATAAGACCAGCTGAAAGAACCTTTGTAGAGTAGAGGAAAATTTTTCCTCCCCAACACCTCTGACCTGAAACATTCATATAAGGTTCATTAACTCTGCCAATTTGAAGGTTGATATACTGATAAGACATAATTTATTCCACAACCAAGTATAGTAAGAGTATAATAACTAGTAATAAAATGAAAAGTTTTCAGTCATCCCTAATCAAGACTTCCTGGAACTAAATTATCAAGACCTGATAATTGATCATTGATAAGTGATAATATACTCATTATTAATGCTGATAGAGATAAAGCTATTAATAAAACCAATCAAAGAAATAAATTCACCATTGTGGATATACAGTCAATTAACTATATGTGATTTTGCATTTATTTCTAGCTGCATTTACATTCACTAGTCCTTTGTGTAGTTTCTATAATGCTTTATTTTATGGCTCCTGTAATGTTGTGACATAAGAATTACTTGGCTTAACTATGTGCATGGAATAGAAAATAAAATTAATAGGAAAAACTTTTTTGGTATTTATGAATAGTGCCTCAACAGTGCACTAAGTGTATAGGGTGAATTATTAATCAGAATTAGAAATCAGAGTTCGTCCACTAAGATTTAAAGGAAATCTCAGGGGCCCAGAGGGTCCCCTTTTGTTGATTTAACATCTAAACTGAAGCAGGATTGTAATTAGTCTTTTACAGTGCTGTATAAGATGGAGCACCACAAAAACATAAAGACAACAACCCAACATGATTATTAGTCAGCATTAACATTATCTTTTCAAAAGATGCATGAGATACATATTAGCAAATGTTTGTTGACTATGGATCTTACTAAATAGAAGAAGAATATTATTCTTGCTTCTAGTTATGACAATAAAATACATAAAAACTGTTAATACACTAAATGGATATTAACTGTTGATCACAAACCTGAAGTATATTTTAAATAAGCTACACTTGCATATATGTAGGTATTAATCTCTATGTATTACATACAAAGTTATTGCTTTAAAACAAAATAGTATTATTCTATTTGCATCTTTAAAACAGTGCTTTGTCATATGACAAATAATTGAATAATGGCATTGCAGAAAGCTGAAATCTTTTATTAAAGGATGGTTAAAATAATGAATAACCATAAAGAACACTGGGTATTGCAGTGTGGAGTGGTACTGAGCCAAAGGGAAGCTGGAGTCACCTCCTCCAGTAAACTTTATTAATGCAGTAAGTATTCCATGCCCCAGCTTTCTGTTATACTGTAATCTTCTACAGCAAAGACTTCTCTCATGCCATTGGTTGTTAGTCTAAAACTTGCTTGTTTTTTTTTGTTTTTTTTTCACTCTTCTAATTTGGACCCCATCACTATATTTCATATATAAATGAAAGATCTTGAAGGGGAGCAGAATATGCGACCCCAAAACATGCTTCTTTGGTATAAAGATTATTTTAGGCTGATTATTTTAATAAACAGCAGATACAGGAGAAGCTCTAAAAACCAAGTAGAGGTTACCCATTTGTAAGAGACATGTACATCTACAAGGGAAATCTCCATTTGTGAAGTTGTCTCCTTCTCTGTACCAGGAAGAGGAGGATGACTAAATTTGTAGAAGCTCTCATTACTGGAGACAGAGGACTTAAGTCTGCATAATGCCTTACCCCTTGTTTATTGTTCCTTTCCTGGTCACCTCCCATAACTGGCCTTCCTCAGTCTCTTTTGTCTTTACCTGGAGATGGCATTTAAGTTGGTGGTTTGGGCCATTTAGGTAGTTACTCAGTTTCCCTGGGTTTCTCTCATGTATACAGAAGGTGTATACATGTTACTAAATTTCTGTTTGTTTTTCTCCTGTTAATCTGTCTTTTATTGCAGGGGGGTCTCAGCCAAGAACCTTTAGAAGAGTGGAGGGAAAATTATTTTTCCCCGGCTATAATCTCTACACATATTTTTGACTCATTTTCTCTGTGGCCTCTGTGACATTTGAGGCAGAGCTTCAACTATCAAGTACTTATTGGGAATTTTTGTAAAAATATCTAATGAGTCCATATTTATTTCTGTTACTGTTAATTTAGTATTAATAGGTCTGTTTCCTATATGTTTTACAATGCAACAGTAGAAGCAAATTTTAATATTATACTCTTGCAATAAGGATCACTACCTCACTTAAGATATACAACAATGTGGAATTCTGTCATTGAAAAAGTGTGAAAAGCAATGGGAAAATAAAACTGGGTGTCTGGGAGGTCAAGATATAGATTGTATTTGATGGTAGGAATTTGAATTTATTTTTATGGTGACTGAAAGCCTTTCAATTGTTTTTAGAGAAAGAACAGTAGGGGAGTAGTATTTTTAAGAATTAACTCTGAGCCCTAAATTGTGCTGGTGATATACAGATATCATACTATGTAATCCTAACAATTTACTTCATAATGAAGAAAGTGTTGCCCTGATGTTACAAATAAGGAGCAGTACTAGAAAGCTCAATATATTGCCTAAGATTGCAGGCTCAGAGTCAAACAGAGTTGGCCTGATATCAAAACCTGTTCCTTTTCCCTACCTCCAGGTGATTAGGGGTTAGTGGGGAGGCTGAATGGAAGGGAATGAAGCTAAACTTGTAGAGAATCATTAAGCGGCTATTTCCGTAAGTGACAGCAAGGGATGCTGAGCTCCTGAACATAGTCTACAGAGGTAGATAGCCAGAGGACACAATAGATCCAAGAAATTGCTAAGAGAAAAATATCACCAGACATTCAGAATATTTGAATATTGTGGAACAGGGAGAAAAGAAAAACAGCATCAAATTTTAGCTTGGGTGATGAAATGACAGGTTCTTTTATCAAGATTTTAAATAATGCAGAAAAATGCCCCCCTTTGGGGGAGGGGGAAATTATCATTTTAATGCTGTTTGTGTTGAATGTGAAGTGCCCGCTTGCTAACCAGGTAAAGATACCTACCATGAAATTGGATAAAAGTATCTAAGGCTGGTGATAAAAGTCTGATCCCTTATACACATGGTGAATGATCACATATGGAGCATATGTAAATTGAGATAAGAAGAGGATCATGGTAGTACCCTGAAAAACATATACATATTTATGGCTGGAATTCATGGATGTGCTCTGAAGGATGTCTGAACCCCCTGAAATTTTTAACATTTGTGTGTGGGAGTATTGCCTCCTATTTTGTAAGTAGTGTTCCCAGGTTAATTAGTTTCTCAAATGGTTGCTGGGAAAGACAGTCCTCCATGGACCTTGCGTGTCTCTAAATGTCCTTGGTGGGTATGCCGAGAATGCAAGTCCACGATGGCTCTTAACCCAGGCTATTTGTTAGGGTTAGGTCAGTAGGAGCAATCTTGAGGGGTGAGCAGGCTTATGTACTGCTTGCTATAAAAAGGAGAATACCCCAAGCTCAGTGTTCTTCAGCTGCAATGCAAACGTACTACATGTGGAACATCAATCTGGGCCCCTCCATGTTAGTACCATGAGACTTTGGGGAGAGGGGAGCCAAAACAACCCCTCTGATACTCATAGGGCTTGCTGTACTGTGACAAATGAAGTCCTTTGTTTTTGACTGAGGAGTCATGTGTTGTCTGCCCACATCCACAAAATTTTGGGTCGTTGGGAAAGTCATGATGTATTTTTCTATGTTTTTCAATGCAAAAATGCATCATGGCTTTCCTGACGACCCAATAGTAACAAGGCTAACTTAATTTATTTGCTTTCATGTAGGGTTAAATAAAATTCTGGATCTGATAATGGATCATGATGTGTTTTTAAGAATTTTGAATATCAGAGGTGGGAAATTAAAAGCTGAGTTTATGTATGAAACTGAAAGTGATGAAATATAAGAGTAATTTTGTAGACGCAAAGGATGTAAGGAGTTGTAAAGGAAAAACAGGAAAGAAGGTAGTCTGCCAAATTTAGAGTTCAAGTAAGTAAAGATTGAAAAATGATAAGTGAATTTGACAATGAAGTTATTTGGGGTCTCAATGGGAGCTGATTCAGAGGAATGGTGTAGGAAGTAAACTTGGGAATAGCTAGGACAGCACTTCTCAAACATGTTGATCTCAGGATTCTTAAACTCATAAATTCTTGAGGACTCCAGAGAACCTTTGTATATGTGGGGTATATCTATTGATATTTATGTATTAGAATTAACACTGCAAATTTTTAAATTATTGAATCAATTCATTTTAAAATAAAAAGAATAAACTCATTACATATAAACTCATCACATAAATAACATATTACTACAAAAACCCATTTTTTTCCAAAATAAAAAGAAAGTAGTGAAAACAGTGGCACTATTTTACATTTTTGTAAATCTCTTTAATACTTGGCTTAATAGAAGACAACTGGGTTTTCATATTTGCTTGTGTATTCAGTCTGTTGTAATATCATATGTCTTGAGACCTCTGGAAAACCCCAGTATGCATTTATGAGAGTGTGAGTGAAAAAGGTGAATAATGTTTAGTATTATTGTGAAAATAGTTTTAACCTTGAGGTCCCCCTGAATGTTTTTCAGGTATCTCCCCAGAGTCCCTGTATCACACTTTTGAGAACTATTGGATTAGAAGAAATTTAGATATTTATATCTAATACATTTCAGTAGCTATACCAGACCACAAAATAAAGAATAAAGAAAGGTTAGTTAGTTTGGTGGATTGCTTTGATTTTCTATTTAATTTTTTTATGCAGCATAAGATAAAGTAAAACTGTCTGCTGTTAGAAGACAGGATAGTAATTAATCTTGAGCAGAGGGAGAGTAGAAACTGGAAGGGGGCAAAATCAAGCTCCTAAGGTACTGGTACGGGTACTGTTTCTTGATCTCAGTGCTAATTCCATGACTGTATTCAGTTAGTAAAAATTAATTAAATGTGTTACATACACTTATCACTTCCATCTTTACTGTATGTCTGCTATACTTTAGTAAAAAGTTAAAATATATAACAGGAAAGCAGAAGTACCAGTGTCATATCTCTACTAACTTTTTAAAACACAAGACTTTAGTCTATCAAGTCTATCAATGAAATAAGATTCATGCATAGTTTGACTGACAGATGATGAATGCAGAAGCATGTGTGATGCACTGAGTTAAAATATGTATTTGCGGGCCAGCCGAGTGGCGCATTGGTTAAGAGCTGGCTTGGGATGCCAGAGGGCCCCGGTTCAGATCCCATATGTGACGGCCAGTGACACTGCCCTCTACAGCTAAGATGCTGAACAACAGCTCAACCTGGAGCTGGGCTGCCGTGAGTTGCTGGCGACGGCGTAGGCTACCGTATGTAGCCAGCAGCCAGCATGAGCGGCCAGCAGCCGCAGTGAGCGGCCGTCCAGAAGCCGGCGACTGATCTGCCTTGCCAGAGAAGAGCTCAATGATGGTGCCAACTTGGGCCAGTGAAGCAACATCCTCCACAACTAGATTGAAGAACAAGACGACAGCAGCTTGTCTGTTCCCCTTCCCTTAATTCCCCAGCACTGTTCCCATCCCCAAATAAAATTTTTTTAAAAAAAAATATGTATTTGCGATACAAAAAAAATCTAATTTTCTAAATAATGACTGTGCTAAACATTTATTAGAGTTATATTTATACTTTCATTTATTTACAAAGTGAATGTTCTTAGTTGATGACCATCATAACTGCATGCCTGAGAGGTAAACTGATTTCATTGCCCAGTTCTTAGAATAGAATTGCACCCAGCCTTGATTTTCCAGCAAGCTTCTCAACTCAGTCAGTATTTCCACCTGCAAACGTTTCTGAAAAGGTAAATTCTTGGCTGGCTTAACAATTCTCTTTGCTTCAGTGTTGTGAAGGGATATTAATTAATAGCTCATCTGTTTTTGTCCATTAATTCCAACCTCAGTATGAATGTGCTGTTGTTGCACTCTGAGAATGTGTCAAAAATAATTTTAATACGACACAGGAAAGTTCCCCCAGGGATGGTTTTCTTTGTTATCTATGATTCTCACTTAGTTTCAACAATTTGCAGGGAAGTCTTGACACAACTTCAGGGCACACATAGAGCTGTAAGTCTGCAGCACTTACACGAATGTGCTCCCCTGTGAGAGATAACAAATGTGTCATAACTAATAGGCTATTGTTGTGGGTTAGTGAGATTGAATACGTTTCACACTTTCATGAATGTGCTAAAGGAGTGATCACTTCAGTTATCTTGGGCATCCAGACAAACTTGTTTACACCTACATGTAAGGTAGAACGAATATGCCAAAGTTTGTAACAAAGTAAGCGTTATTGAAAGTAGAAGCAACTCATTCAATGCCATAATAGTGAAATGAAGTAAGAGCCATACCATTGGAAAAGTATTTCACCAAAGAGCAATTTTCTCTTGTTTAACACTGTGGAAGAGTTTATTTAAATAACAGCAGACAAGTGATTTGAATAGTATAGAATATTCTTACCTAGCCACTCCATTAATCTATTGTCTAGTCTTGGAAAATCACTAGAGGCTATCTTAAAGTAATAAACGTATGGCAACTACTTTCACTGTAGTGAACTGCCCTATTCTACAGTGTGGTCACTACCAAGGTCAATCATTCATACTTTCGCATACTTCTTGTTTACTTTGGAGTTTAAGCTGCATTAATCATCACTCCTTCTTGAATTGGAAAGCACATTAAACCAGTGAAGAATGCCTGTGATCTGAAACAGTTAATCAACACACACAGAGAAACACACACACACACACACACACACATACCAGTTTCGCTTGAAAAGCAGTGTTAATAAATTTAAACAAGGGGCATCTGGGCATTGAGTTGGAAGAGAAAAAGAAAAGATGCAGAATCCTATTTTGCAGAAGCTTTTAAGTTACTAAAGCAATTCCAGTAAGTCAGTGATCTTCTCCATATCATAGGCAGCCAATTAAAATTGCTGTACAGCCTGATGTTCTGGTAGTGGGAAATTTCACAGGTTCAAATAGCTAAAGTAATGGAGCAGAATTAATGAATTAAGCCAATTGGTGTCAAGGGATTTACTCTCAGAAGACATGAAGCAAGTTAATGGCCTAATCTGAAAAGCACACATAGGGTATTTTGGGAAAACTCTTGAATTTCAGAGTTGCACAAGTTGGAGGAAAGCCAGGAGGCTCTATGGGATAAAACTCCCAACCCTTCCCACGTTTTATGGTGCACTTGACTCTATAAATCTGAAATTCACAATGCGTTACATGTAGATGCTCTGGAACAGTGGCCTTTAATTTTTTTTTCATACATCAGAATCCCCTGGAAGTCTTCTTAAACACAGATGGCTGAGCAATCACCACCAGAGTTTCTGATACAGTAGATCTGGGCACAGCCTGAGAATTTTCATTTCTAATAAATTCCCAGCTGATTGCTGATGCCATTCATCCAGGGATGGCACTTTGAGAACCACTGCTGTGGAAAACAACAAAGCTTCCACCAATGTTCTCAAACTTTAATGTGTATATGGATCTCCTGGTTATCTAATTAAAATGTATAGAAAAGCACTTAGGCCCTTATGAAAATACAGATTCTTATTCAGTAAATGGTGATGCCAATTCCTCTGCTCTGTGGCACAAACTTCGAGAAACAAGTATCCATAGGATCTTAGTGTGAAGCCATTTATGACACCATTGTTTCTGTAATGGGAGAAACAGTGTAAAGCAGGGAAGCACTGGCAAGGAAGAAAGGAGTGATTGCTGAAGTTGGAGTAAAGCTCAGAAAAAGGGTGTCATGCTAAAGACAAACTACACCAACTTCCTAGTTTCTCCTTCCCATAAACTTCTTTTTTTTAGCTGAGCCATCCTGCCACCTGTTGGCAGCTCAGCAGCTGCTCAGCTCAGGCTGGGCATCAAACCGTTGTTGCTCAGAGCTCGCACTCTTGAGCGAGCTATTAACCAACTGAGCCACTCAGCTGGCCCCATAGTTTCTCCTTAATAGGACATTTTTCCTCTAGGTAGTATGAAAGATAGATTTTTTGATGTTTTATTTATTGCATTTATCTGAGATTGAACATTAATTGTTCACAGTCCAGTAGATTTGAAATAAAATATTCTTGAGAATCCTATATTCGCTGGATAGGGTTCTTTATTTTTAGAATTCCAAAAGGAAACTTAATGGGAACTACATAACTATTCCTTCATTTTACAAAAAGCTTACTTACCTCTTTTTGTCCCCATTTTCAAAATTTCAAACCATCAACTGTCTAGAGGCAGTACTCAGCCTTGAAAGTATCTAGTAGTTACAGATGAACCAGTGTCTAACTATCATAAAGGGTAATTAGGCATTTGAGACTGTTTTCTTTAAAAAAAAGTCTTATGCAAAATATACTTGGTAAAGAATAAAGAAATAAGAACTCTTACTCCAAACCCCAAACTATTTTTTGCTGTGGTCTCTGTGTTGACAGAATGTTCAGGATCTCCAGTGGAGAATTTCTTGTGCATACAGGAGTTCTCTGTATATTTTGGATGACAGCCCTTTATCAGATGTCTCTTTGTAAATGTTTTTTCCCAGACTGTGGTTTGTCTTCTTATTCTTTTGACATTGTATTACTCAAAGCAGAAGTTATTAATTTTAATGAAGTCCAGTTTATCAATTATTTCTTTCAGGATCATGCCTTTGGTGTTATATCTGAAAAAGTCACTGCCTTACCCAAGGTCATTAGGTTTTCTCCTGTGTTATCTTCTAGGAGTTTTATCGTTTTGGATTTTATCATTAGGCCTGTGATCTATAAGGGAACATTCTTGGCAGTTATAAAATAAAGCCCATAACTCACCTTAAATGAGGAGATTGCTATAAAACAGGAACATTTTAACAATATATATTTAGCAGGACCTCTTGCCAAGTCCTTGACATATGTGTAAAATAATATAACACGGGTAATGTACTTCATAACATAATGGGGAAGACTGGTTTGTATATTCATAATTATAAAAAATTATAACTGTTGTCTGAACGAAGTCCAATGGGAGTCTAGAGAGAGTGACTGATTACAATGGGTGAGAAAACAGAGGATAATTATAAAAGAGGGTGAACTTTTTGAAACTAATAGACTATGGCTTGTTGACATATGAATGCATGACAGAGTTAACAACATTGATTTCTTTCCCCCTACTAGGTGATATGTGTACTAGGTAAGAACACCATTCTATTTTATCAATATTATATCCTTTACAGTATTTAGCAAGATATCCTGTTTAGGGTAAGAATGAGAGAAAGCAAGCTCATATTTATTTAGTGGCGACTAATCATTATGCAACAAATAAACTTTACCTATGCACTATGTGCTAGGCATATACACTATCTTTTGACATATTGTTTCATGTGTGTTTCTTGAGGTGGCTAAAGGTAGGACTCTGATTAAAAACTTAAATTATTAAGTTACTACATTAGCCATAATTTTAATACTCCATTCTCTTGGATAATATGTAATTAATATATAATATTCTAATAACTAAATATTATATTAATGATACTAACAATAATAATGGTATTAGCAATAAGTACTATATCTTGAGCTCTGGCTATATGTTAGGTATCCACTAAATGCATTTCATATGTACCTCTTATTGAGGTCAGTCTTATTGCCCCATATTATGGAAAAGAAAACTGAGACTCAGACAAACTTTCTAGCGTTTGTCCATAGGCTATTTGCCTAGATGTCAACCATAATGTTGTTCTTTAATCACGTGTTGGAATGTCCAATTTGACTTTCCTGCCACTCCAGGACAGTTCTGGTTGTATGATCGGCCCCTCCCTCCACCAAGAATTAGGCCATCCCTCACATATACCTAAGTATATGTGACAGCCACTAAGAAGAATCAAGAGTGGAAATGACAGTGGCAATATAGTAGCATCTAAGGGGAAAAAAAAGATAGGTAAAATCATGGGTTCATCCAACCCAATGATTTCTTGTTACACCCATGGTAATTTATGATTAGCTTAAAATTCTCATTCAGTGTCTGGTCTTTTCATGGCCAGGACTTAGCTTTATAATACCTATGGGTTTCATTAGATATATTCTTTTATTCAAACAAATGGCCAACAAAGTGTCTTTCAAAAGCATGCAGAGCCATCTGCTTAAATCAGCTAGACCACAAGCAAAGAGGCTGGGTAAACACTGTTGACTCTAATTTGAATACATAATCATTATGTTTTCATTAAGGTTCTTATGAATAACCTAATACAAATTTTTAAAGATGTTTTCTCTCTTTCATTCTTTCATATTTCATTCTTTCATATTTGTAGAAAGAAAAGCAGAATTCCTAAGATGCATTTAGATGTGTCTATGGAACTCAGGATCTATTAATTCAATAGAATCACAAAAAGAGTGAAACACTTTTTTTTCAGTTTGTAGCAGCAATTACTATGTTGTATAGTATTTATGTTATAGTATCCGCCTTCATCTTATTTCTCCCAAAATTCTTCATGTCAATCTCACTCAACATCCAGCTCTGTAAAAGCATACCAGTTAAAAGTAATGACAAGTAAAAACCACTAAAACCATGACATTAACTGGCAAGATGTGCTTGTCATGATATTTAAACTGAGTATCACTTCTAGAAGCTCATGATTTTAAGTCATCCCTAATGTCTTCAGTCCTTTTCCATACAGTGTATTGTCAAATGGAGATTTGGTTAACTTGATTACTGTAGATAACCTCTAGGTGTGCTTTAAGTAAAAGATTCTATGGAGCCCAGTTTTTCAGAATATTCACAGTGTGTGGTAGATCATTTGTGCTAATGGCCTTAACTGTTCACCCTTCTTTGTATGCCTTGACTTTTCTGTGGAACCTTGCAGTTCCTTTTCAGTCTGGCAGGTCATTCTGCTCCTCTCCTTGATTTTAGACTCCTCCATGTGACTTGCTTTGGCGAATAGGATGTTAGCAGATTTAATCCATGCAGAGGTTTGAAAAAGTACTTCACATGTTTCCACTTCCTCTCTAGATTATCGGCTTTTGCCTTGCAACCATGCCTACTGGAAGTGTGTAAGAGACACATGGTCAGAATTGAGTAATCACTCAAGAAGGTATGATGTGCATATTAAGAAAGGCCTGAGAGAGAAAGTGATATGAATATTGAGCTGCCTCTTTAAGATTAATAGGAATTTATCAGATACACTATGGAGCAGAAGGATATTTCAGGAGTGATGGCACATAAAAAAACTATGGACTTCTGGTAAGATGGCGGAATAGACAGACGCTGTGCCAACTGCCTCCCAGGATCACACCAAAATTACAAATTATTTATAAGATATTCAACCTTGGAAGTTCCCTGGACCCTAAATGAGCAGAACCTCTAAACGAAGGACTTAAAGAGGAGGCCACATCGAGTCAGGTGATCTAATACATCGAAGCAATCAGAGTGACAGCCAGAATAAAGAAACAAAGAAACATGTCCCAAGTAAAAGATCAGAAGAAACCTCAAGAAATGCAACTAAATGAAACAGACGTGTCCAACCTTTCAGAGACAGAGTTTAGAACACTGATGATAAGAATGTTCCTGGAACGGAGGAAGGACATAAAGAAGAATACAGAAATCATAAAAAACAACCAGGTAGAACTAAAGAATACAATAACTGAAATGAAGAACACACTTGAAGGAATCACCAGTAGATTAGACGAAGCAGAGGATCGGATCAGTGATTTAGAAGACAAAATAGCAGAAATCACCCAGTTGGAACAAAAAAAAAGAAAAAAGAATAAAAAACAATGAAAATAGTTTAAGAGACGTGTGGGACAACATCAAGCACAACAACATTTGCATCATAGGAATACCAGAAGGAGAAGAGAACAAGCAAGAGATCGAGAATGTATTTGAAGAAATAATAACTGAGAACTTCCCTACCCTGGTGAAGGAAATCAACATACAAGCCCAGGAAGTGCAGAGAGTTCCAAACAAGCTGAACCCAAACAGGTTCACACCAAGACACATCATAGTAAACATGGCAAAGGTTAAAGACAAAGACAGGATCCTAAAAGCAGTAAGAGAAAGACAGCAGGTTACATACAAAGGAACTCCTATAAGACTAACAGTTGACTTTTCTACACAAACTCTGCAGGCCAGAAAAGTGTGGCAGGAAATATTCAAAGTGAAGCAAACTAAAGGCCTACAACCAAGATTGTTCTACCCAGCACGGCTATCACTTAAAATTGAAGGAGAGATAAAGAGCTGCTCAGAAAAGAATAAACTTAAGGAATTCATTACCACCAAGCCAGCATTGCAGGAAATTTTAAAAGGGCTTTTTTAAACAAAAGAAAGGGGAATACAAGCTAACCCAGGAAGATCAGAAATACAAATAACAAAATAGCAATAAATATGCACCTATCAATACTCACTTTAAATGTGAATGGATTAAATGCTCCAATCAAAGGAAGTAGAGTGGCTGAGTGGATAAGAAAACAGGACCCATGCATATGCTGTTTACAAGAGACTCGTCTCAGATCAAAAGACACACACAGACTGAAAGTAAAGGGATGGAATAAGATATTTCACGCAACTGGAAATGAGAAAAAAGCGGGAGTAGCAATACTTAGTTCAGACAAAATAGACTTTAAAATGAAGACTACAATAAAAGACAAAGAAGGACACTACATAATAATAACAGGATCGATTCAACAAGAGGACATAAATCTATTAACCATCTATGCACCCAAAATAGGAGCTCCTAAATATATAAAACAGGTTTTGACAGACATAAAGACAGAGATCAACAGCAACACTATCGCAGTAGAGGACTTCAACACTCCGTTGTCTCCAATGGACAGATCCTCCAGACAGAAAATCAATACAGAAACAGTGGCCTTAAACAACACTTTAGACCAGCTGGATTTAATTGATATTTTTAGAGCATTTCACCCCAAAGCAACAGAATATACATTCTTCTCAAGTGCACATGGAACATTTTCCAAGAT
>NW_017732236.1:107981-131282 GCF_001890085.2 Hipposideros armiger
ACAATGAGATACCACTTCACTCTGGTCAGAATTGCTATCATCAATGAATCAACAAACAAGTGCTGGCGAGGCTGTGGAGAAAAGGGAACCCTGGTGCACTGTTTGTGACTGCAGATTGATGCAGCCATTATGGAAATCAGTATGGAGGTATCTCAAAAAACTGGAAATGGAACTACTGTATGACCCAGCAATTCCACTCTTGGGTATCTATCCAGAGAATCCCAAGATGCTAATTCAAAAAATATATGTACCCCTATGTTTATTGCAACACTATTCACAATAGCCAAGACTTGGAAACAACCGAAATGCTCATTGGTAGATGACTGGATTAAGAAACTGTGGTACATTTATACAATGGAGTATTACTCTGTTATAAAGAAGAATGAAATCATACCATTTGGGATGATATGGATTTAGAGACTATTATGTTAAGTGAAATAAGTCAGTCGGAGAAAGACAAATACCATATGATTTCATTTGTATGTGGAATCTAAAAAACTGAATGAATGAGCAAATTAAACAGAAGTGGTCTCAGAGATATAGAGGAACAACTGATGGCTGCTAGTTGAGAGGGGGTGGGGATGAGGGAGAAGGGGAAGGGGTTAGACAGCATAAATATGTAACTACAATATTGCCACAGAGACATGAAAGAGAGTTCGAGGAATATAATTAATAATGTTGTAAATATTTTGTATGGTGTCATGTGGTCACATGTCTTGCTGGGGAGACCACATCATGGAGGGGTTAGAGGCTTGGTTACTGCACTGTACACCTGAGGCTGATGTTGTGTAATATTGTATGTCAACTATAAATATATATATATATATATATATATATATATATATATATGTGTGTGTGTGTGTGTGTGTGTGTGTGTGTGTGTGTGTGTAGCCATGGGACGTGGAGTATAATGTGGGAGTGGAATCAAGGGAATTGTAATAGATATGTATGATATTGGGGGGAAGTGGGGCGGCGGATTGGGAGGGGGGTTGTCACCTCGAGGGCTAAAAAGCATAACTGTTGCACTGTGTTGTACAGCTGAAACTAATTCTAAAAAATGTGTATTTCACAATAAAAAATAATTAAAAAAACAAAAGAAAACCTATGAGGTGTGAAAGAATTGAGGTATTTAAAAAACTGAAATATCTGAATGGGAACCATCTGATCACAAAGGCCATTATACTACATGCTAAGAGCTTGGATTATATCTTAAACTTTTGGCAATGGGAGGGGTGTTACTGAGGAGATATTTTTTAGCAAGTGTTGGTTGGTATCACTTTAAAATGAATATTTTGGCAACAGGTTCAAGGATGGACTAGAGATTGCAGAGATTGAAGGAAGAGAGCCTGACTGGGAGATGACTGAAATGGTCCCAGTGAGAGATGGTGGCTGGCTGCCATATTTAAGCTATGAATGTGAGGGAAGTGAGGAGAAGTGGATTCAAGAAATACTGTATTTCCCCATGTATAAGACACACCCTTTTTCGAAAACTTTGGGGTCCAAAAACTGGGTGTGTCTTATACAATGGTTGTATGAGCGCAAAAACAAGCGCGAAAAAAGTGGGAAATGCAAGTAAAAAAATGTACAACCACTGTATAAGACGCACCCAGTTTTTAGACTCCAAATTTTAAAAAAATGGGTGCGTCTTATAAATGGGGAAATACGATATTTAGGACTAGGATTGACAGATCTGGTGAATAACTGTACTTAGATAAGGAGTAGAAACAAATGGTTCCCAGATTCATGGGAGTATTCATTGAGATCGATAGCATACTCAAGAGGAAGCAGGCTTTGGTTGAAGCAGAGAGGAGAAAGTGGTATGCCATGAACTCAGTTTTATATTAATGGAATGTGAAGCTCATCACTGTCATGAAGACAGTGGTCTAAATTGATGGAGGAGCATTAATTTCATGAAATGTGACTTTCATCATGGCATCCCTAAACCATGGTTTTATAGCTAGAATGAAAAATGATTAGTGAAAGGGGGAAAAAACAGGGCTATATTATTATTTGTCTGGGACTCTAATAAACAGAACCTGACACATGGGTTAAAGAGCTGATAATTTATTTACGAGATGGAAACCTAAGGCAGCATGCATGAGGAAAAGGCAAGTAAAGATGTGAAACAAAGCTTGTATTACCCTATAGGCTACCATTTCATGGCAAACCATGAAGAGACACAAAAAACTGCTCAGCAAGTAGGTTCACTCAGCATCTGATAGTTCTCTGGATAGGCCATGAGGTGAAATCATGCCTCTGAGTAGTCTATGTGAGTGACTACTAATCTTTTAGTACACTGTCTTCTCTAAGTATGGAACCAGTGAGAAAAACTAGAAACTCTGGGTATTGGGCTGGTCTACCTGGTTGTATGATAGGAACTAAGTGGGAGGGTCTAGCAATGACAAATGACTGGCCCCTGTCCTATGTGGTGTGGTCCAAAAGATTGGGACACAACTGGAAGGAAGGAGGCCGTAAAGGGAATCTGAGGAGGCTCATAAGCTTTGTATCCAATATGATATATCAACATGGCACAATCTTAAAAACTTTAATTTTGAGGGCCGGCCAAGTGGAGCGTTGGTTAAGAGCTGGCTTGGGACGCCAGAGGGCCCCAGTTCGGATCCCACATATGAGGGCCAGTGACACTGCCCTCTACAGCTAAGATGCTGAATAACAGCTCAACCTGGAGCTGGGCTGCCATGAGTCACTGGCAACGGCAAGTGGGTTGCCATGGGCTACCGTGTGTAGCCAGCAGCCAGAGTGAACGGCAGCAGCCGCTGTGAGTGGCCGTCCAGAAGCTGGCGACTGATCTGCCTCACCCAGGAAGAGCGCAATGATGGTGCCAACTTGGGCCAGTGAAGCAACGTCCTCCACAACTAGACTGAAGAACAAAACGACAGCAACTTGTCTGTTCCCCTTCCCCCAATTCCCCAATAAAAATCTTTAGAAAAAAACAACTTTAATTTTGAGTAAAAAATAATGTAACTGGAAAACTAGACATATGATACCATTTTAATAAAGTTTAAAACAGCAAAATAATGGAACATTTTAAATAAATGCACACATATGTTGTTAAGGTATAAAGAAAATAATAGGATGATAAGCATCAATATCATTAAAGAGATTACCTCTGGCAAGAATGGGACTGTGATAAGCAAAAACTATATAAGATCCTTGAAGTATATTTATAACGATTTTTGAAGTTGATTGAAAGAATCTGGGTTTTGGTTTTTTTTGGTTGTTTTTGTATACCATCTTTCTATAGTGAAATATTTCATTAGATAGACTAAAATGATAATCACTAAAACTTAGAGGCATTCATGTAAAACTACACAAGTAAAGAAAAATAAATGGAACAAAACTAAAACTTGAATGAACCAATGAATGGCGGAAAAAGCTAGAGAATAAGAACTCATATAAATTAGGAAAAAACAGGATGGCAAGAATATATCCAAATACATCAATGATTACTTTGAATATGTATAAGCTAATTTGATTAAAAGATAGATCCTCATTAAGAAAAAAAAGATAGATCCTCAGAACAGTATTTAAAACAAGCCAAACTCAGCTATATTGTATTTACAAAGCCACATAGAAAATAAAATGGTGGTAAAGGTTGAAAATGAAGAGAAAATCATGTATTAGACATGACAAGAAGGAGAAAGCAATAGCAACAATACAAATAGCAGACAAAACAATATTGAAGGTCAAACAGGGACAGATTGATAAAAGTTCTTAAAAATTCCACAAGTGTCTTAACATAAAAAGAACTTTTGTGATATCTGCATCTAACTGCAAAATTGCAAATCATAAAAAACAAATGTGAGAAACTCTTCCGAAAAACAGAGGAAATGGACATATAAATTATATTAGCAAGAGGTATTACAGATGGTGAGAAGAGAGAATGGACCCGAACAAATTGACAATTGTGTTCCTACATAAAGGATGATAGTAACGAACAGAGGCAGTGGTGAAATATTTAGTAGAGCAGTTTAAGTGATCTCAAAAACAAAACAACAGACACAAGAATAATGAAAACATGCAGTCTGAAAAGATGCACAAATTGTACCTGGCAAAATTATTTAAAATGGACTAAAACCAATACATATACTTATTATTTTTTTAATTTCAAGGATGAGAAAAACTCATATAAACATTCAGTAGAAATATTAAGTTACATACAAAAGCAAACCAATCTGAATACTTTCAGTATTCTTTTCCATGATGTTAAATACTAGAAACACGAAATTTTGAGAGGAAAATATTTGTGACTCTACACTTCTTATAAACAATAAGAATTCATCATATGTTAACCTGTTAACACACAAAAAATTCTCTTTTGGCATATATGGGCTTGAGTATCTATTACCAGAGCACTGTTCCTGACAAAACTACTCTAACATTGAGAATGGAGACTCAAGAATTAAATTTTGGTTTTCAAAGACAGTGTGCTAGTTTACTCAGGCTACATAACAAAATACTGTAGACTGGGTGGCTTAAACAACAGACATTTATTCCCTCATGGCTCTGGAGCTAGAAGTCCAAGATCAAGAGCCCTGTCCCTGGCTTGCAGATAGCTGCCTTCTCACTGTGTCCTCATGTGGCCTTTCCTCTGTGCCTGCCTGTGGAGAGAGCACTCTGGTGTCTCTTATAAAGTCACTAATCCTATCAGATCAAGTCCCCACCCTTACAACCTCATTTAACTTTACTTTCATAAAGGCCCCATCTCCAAAAACAGTTACATTAAGGGTTAGGGCTTTAGCATATGAGTTTGGGGGGGACACATTCAGTCCATAACAGATAAGAAACGAACATCAAGTCATTTAAACATAAATCTGATTAGGATTGCATATATACAATTAAAAATAGTACCTTAAGTCTCAAAATATAAATATACCAAGTAAAATAATATAATAGGTTTATATTCCATGCCATGTTAACAAAAACTCAGACACGAGATAGGCTTAAGTGTCATAATTTTATGTTATTATTCTGTAACTCATAGCTACTTTTCTTGATACTACTTGCTTAATAATGATTACTTTAATCTTTTTTATGTTTTTCTGTAATCTTCTAATTCTTATTAATAACTTTATTATGTCAAAAAGTGATGATTTACAGTTTAAAAGATGCACATACATTGTAATGTACTGTAAACATGTGGTAATTATGAATGCTTGCCGTTTTTACAATTTTTTCCTTGTAACTCTAAATTCATTTACTAATAACATGAGAAATCTCTTCAACAGTCTCACTGAATTGCATTCAACTCCCAAAGCATTTGTGATATCATTTTGGTTATTCAGCAGGCTTTTTGCTTGAAACTTCTTAGTACTCCTGAATACGCTAAGAAAAATGACAATTATAGTTGAATAACCAGGAGTGCTAAAATATGAGCTTAGCAATTTTTTTTCTGAATTTTCAATGTACTTTGTCTTTGTTATTGAAATATAATTTTGAAATTAGTTATTAAGTATAATACAGATCAATATAACATGATTTTAAAAAGATAGGTTAAAAAAGCATGCTTTTATTAGAGTTTAAAAATATAAAATAGGACTCTATGTCATAAAAATAATCTAAAATTTAGCTTGTTACTAAATTCTTTTCTAATTTTCCTCTTTATAGTGTAGAAATATACACAAAAGTGATACAATTGATTGTCATAAATTTTAAATCAGATTTCAAAATGTGACCGCATTATTTGTTTTTTTTAAACTTAAGATTGATATATTAATCCATTTTATTTAGATCCATTTTATTTTTTCCAAAATTGCAACAAGGCAAATTATTTATATCTGCATTTCTCATATCAACTATTAAAAGGCAAACAAAAATTTTCTCACAATGTCATATACCTTGGCACTTAGGAAGAGGAAAGATTGGGAAAAGACTAAATTTACTACAAAAAGATTGTGTGAGTAGAATTGGACAGTTTAGATTTAAACAATCTATGTGAAAGGATAATTAATGGAAATTGGTATCTGTTTTCTGAGCTATAACTTGAAACTTGTTTTAAACAGAACTTTGAGAGATTTATATGTAAACATATACAATATACACATATATATGTACATATGAATATACATATATACTCTAATTATTAAAGATGTACTTTATGTCATACTAAATTAGAACCAGAAAAGCCATATACTTTAAAAATGTATTTACCTTTCATTCATTTATTTCTCTTAAGATATTACAACCTGGGCTCTTAAACCCAGTTCCAACTAGAACTCTCTTTTATCCCAATATTTCATGCCCCAGTCACTCTATTGTATTATCTGCATGTGGCCAGTAAATAAACTAAGAGAACATGGAAATTTCTGAAGAAGTTTCAAAAACCAGTTTTGGAAGTAATGTATATAACTTCTGTTCATATTTCATTAGCCAGAACGCAAGCATACATCCCCATGTAACTGCCAAGGAGAAAAAACAAAACACGAAAACAAAACAAAACAAAACAATCCAAAAACGTATTTGTGTCTAAAGAAGAAGAGAAAAACAGATATTAATGAGAAACAATATTCTCTGCCACAACATTTTAAAAAATGTTTCCTACTACAAGGATGTATACATTATACTAAAGCGACTGACCAAATCAGAAAATTGAATTTTGTCATCTTCCTCAGGGACACAGTAAGACGAACAATGATTTTTACTTAGATCATGTGAATCCTATCAAACATGTGCTTAGACTTGATGCCAAACTTTTCTTATATTTAACCATGAGTACATCTGTGTCCTAAATCTGTCCCCCTGAAAATAGGAGGGAAATCCCGTAGCATTGTCAATCCATAAGACTTTTTTACAATAATAATGCAATTTTTCCTATGATAAACTTTCTACCATGCATTCATAGGGCTTCAGGGGGTTATTTGGACTAACAGTTATTCTTTGTAGAAATGATGAATATTTTTTATGATATTTTAAATTTTATCTAATAGCAAACACATAACTATTTTGCTTCTACACAGGCCCTGTGCTCAAAGGATGATGAAGTAACAGAAGATAAAGGGTAAGTGGTATTTATTCTTTAGCTTAACAGAATTCGTGTGAATTAAAGAGTGTAGAAATGGTCAGTGATGATATCAAAATTAATGGCTCTCAGATATAGAATTCACCCTTCTGGCTCAGGCCTCAGCATCTATATGAAAAATATAACTATTTACTCTGGTGTGCTTGCATTCTATGTTGTAAGTCAGAGGTCAGCAATCTGCCTGTTTTTGTAAATAAAGTATTATTGGAACACAGTCACGTCCATTTGTTTATGCTGTTTATGGTTGATTTCAAGCTACAATGGCAGAATTGAGTAGTTGCGACAAAGACTTTATGTGGTTTGCAAAACTGAAAATATTACCTCTCTGGCCTTCTACAGAAGAGTTCGCCCACCCCTGCTTTAAACCCATGAGATGTGAACATCAAGTTTCCTTTTACCATTACAAAGCTTCTATTGTTATCCCACAGAAAACAAAGCACTCAAAGCTGTTAAGATCCTGAACTGTAACACCTGGTTAGCAATGTCAGTTGTTTAGTTTCAAAAAGGTTCAAACTGAAATTGAATTAAGGAACACCAGGAAACCTTATTGAAAGACATTTCTTTGTAATGATTTCCTGCCTGTGGATGCCAGTTTTGAATGTATTTTATAACTGTCTTTCATTTATAAATACATGAACACCAATACATTGTCTATAAAATCACAGTTTTTAGGCTCAGATTTTTAATATCACAGGGATATGTTTTAATACTTGTAAATAGTTTGAAAAATAGGTATAAAGGGGCTTTAAAATGTGGCATAAACCTCACTGATACCTGGGGCCTGTTTTAAAGAGCAGGCCTGTAAGGAGTTGCTAAAATAAGGCTTCCCGTCCTCAAACCTATTTGTGCATTAAATAATGTATCACACATTCCAATCTCAATATAGCATACTGAGATGCCTAATTTCCATTTTAATCGTAAGTATTAAAATTGCATATAAGATTTTATTATTTTGAAAATATCTGAAATAAAACGTAATGGTATAAACCGTTCTTATCAAATGACTATATTAAAAAACAGATTAGCTAGCCCCTTTAAGGGCAAATCTACTCTAGTTGCTAGCACCATTAAAAAGTAGGAAATTATATTTCATTATTCAATGTCTCCCCACCTAACTGTTAAATATTAAAATTTTAAAATCATAAATGATGACTGCCAATTTTAGGTTCAAAGTTACAATGGATTGTTTTTAGTTCACTCAGGGATATATATATTCCATGATGTACTACCAATCTATACTGAGGAGTGGGTTTTTTTTTCCATTGAGGTTGGGGCTCTTCTGTGATGTGTTCCTGTGATACAGTGATGAAACAGTCTCTGCTCTCTCATAACAGCCAAGGATTAAAACCAGATACAAAACTGACCTTCATAAAAGAGAGTTTTCAAGAATAGTTGAACACTACAGAGAGGGAGTACCAGATCTAGGTTTGTAAAATAATTTTTTTTCTATTTTCACATGGTAGCCACATGAAATGTATAGCAATTTCTCTGACCTTTTTTAGTGCCATTAATTATTTAAATGAATAAAGATGCAAACAAAAATTTGAATATGGGTGCGAACATTTAAATTAAAGCATACTTTTGGAATCTGCCTTGTTAATAAGTTGTACTTTATAGTGACTTTTGTTTTTTACTTGTATATATATTCTCATAGAGATCAGACACCTTGAGGAATGGCCACACAGTGTAAAAGGGACACCATCAGAGGCCAGTCTTGGCCGACACTACAAAATAGATAATTTGCTCTCAAACATCCTGTTACCTATCTTATAATCACTTTCTTATTTGAAGTTTCCCCCAGCTGTTTATTAACTTTGTGCAGCAGTCCTGACTTCCTACCCAGGATTTCTAAAAATGTTTTACCAGACCAACCATAACAGTCTCAACAGGGAGGATTGTCACAATATACAGATTCCTTTGCCAAGTTTCAGTCTTACTATATGAGATTTTGAGGTAGGTAGGCCTCAGAATGAGCCCAAAACTAATCTAAAAAGCAGGCTAATGGCAGACAATGTCATTATGTTATCCCTCTGAATTAAATATTGCCACTTTAAGAGAGTTCTCTATGAGAAAATTACTTAAACTGGAGGAGAGTATTAAGTTGGAAAGATTTCAGATGAATTGGGAAGATTATATAAATATGTGGGAGTTTGTTTTTTAAATACTTCTCTATTTATGGTGCAAAGTGGGTTTCCAGAGGTTCCTTATTTGTTCAAGCTAGTCATGTGATTTTGACTTGTTTACCTTAGACTCCACTACCCTGAGTTGCCTAATAGAAACTACTCCCAGGAAATTTCCTAACATGGTAGGTAATGGCATATTTAACCTATAAATTTATGCAGTAATCTGATGATTTTATACATTCTTCCACTTTTAGAAAATCCATGAAAGGTAACATTTCTTAGCAAGTCAGAGTGGATTTCTGAATGACCTATCTAAATATTTTATGTATTTAGAAACATGAGCCCTATAATTTTCGATATGGTTATTTCCTTATGTAATTCTTATTATCAACAAATATACACTATCTCTTAAAGCAATATCTTCAACTGCTTTTTTAGTATTTAAACCATATAGAAATAAGAAGCTGGTTATCTATTTTTGCTAAGAGTAAAGTCATTTTTGTTTGAAATCATATTTTAAAAGAGTGACTTACAGACAAATTGGTGAGCACCTAATAAGTCTGAAACCTAGACCAATATATTTTATGAAGATTCAGAAACATAACAAAAGGGGAGATTTATCATTTTGCTTATAAGTATAGGAAGAGAAAATCCTACAGCAAATGAGAAAAAATGGAATCAGAATTGAAATGTTCCTTAGGCAAGCTAGAAAAAAACTCAATGGAACAACTATACAACAACAAACAATCTAGAAGAAATGAAAAAATTCCTGGAAACATACAATCTACAAAGGCTGAATCAGGAAGAAATAGATAATCTGAATGGACAAATTACTAGTAAGGAAATTGAATCAGGAATCAAAAATTTCCCAACAAAGAAAAGCCAAGGACCATATGGCTTCACTGGTAAATTTTACCAGACATTTAAATTCTTCTCAAACTCTTTGCAAAAATTGAAGAGGAGGGAACATTCCCAAATTTATTTTACATAGTCAGCATTATCTTGATACCAAAGCCAGAAAGGGACACAAGAAAAGAAAACTACAGGCCAATCTCCATATAGAATATATAGATGTACATATTCTCAATAAAATACTAGCAATCCCAAATTAGCAGCACATTAAAAAGTGGGATTTGTCCCTGGGATGCAAGGATGGTTCAACATGTACAAATCAAGAAATGTAATACATCACATTAATAGAATGAAAATAAAAATCATACGATCATCTCAATAGATGCAGAAAAAGCACTTAACTTAATTCAACATCCATTCACAATAAAAGCTCTTAACAAATTAGGTATAAAAGGAACATACTTCAACATAACAAAGGCGATATATGACAAGCCCACACCTAATATCACAATCAGTGATGAAAGGTTGAAAACTTTTCCTCTAAAATAAAAAACAAGACAAGGGTGTATACTCTCACCACTCCTATTGAACATAGTAGTGGAAATCCTAGCCAAAACAATCAGTCAAGAAAAACAAAAGTCATCAGAAATGGAAAGAAAAAAGTAAAATTGCTTCTATTTGCATATGACATGATTTTATATACAGAAAATCCTAAAGACTCCACCAAAAAAAAACCTGTTATATATAATCCACAAGCTCAGTAAAGAAAAAAAAATTAGAAAAATTTAAATGGGGGAAGAGTCATTGACGTATTGAACACTTACTGTGCTATGTACTTGATACCTACATTATCTCATTTAATCTTCATAAGTACTCTGGGTTGAGCATGTTGTTAATTTCAGTTTGCAAATGATAAAATGGAGGCACAAGTATTAAATAAAATCTCATGTTCTGTATTCTTCACAGGGTTACTTATATGCTACTTGGTGGCTTTAAAAAGTGACATATACAATACAAATTGGTAACTACAATATGGCCTCAGGGATAGAAAAGACAGTCTGGGGAATATAATCAATAATTTTGTAAATATTTTTAGGGGGCCAGATGGACTCATGTCTTGTTAGGGAGACCACTTCATAGTCGGTGTAGAAGCTGGACCAACGCACTGTATTTCTGAAGCTGATGTTGAATAATAATCTATGTCAACTATAATTATATATACATATAGTCATGGGACATGGAGCAGAATGTGGGAATGGAATCAATGGAATTGAAATAGATAAGTATGATATCAGGGGTGGGAGGACAGTAGATGGGGGATGGGGTTTGCTTCTGTGCGAAAGCTGAAAAGGATAACTATTGCATTGTTCTGTACACCTGAAACTAACAATAAAAAATAAATAAAATAAATAAAAAGTGATATATAGGTGAGGAAAAGCTAAAGCAAAATCAAGACAACTAATGAGGTAGTTTGGTATCTCACTAACTGAAATGGAACATATTTTCCTTTAGCTAATTCAATATAGTGGAGGAATTAGTTGCCAAAATAAAAGTAATTCTAGGGCTGGCCAACAGGTGCGTTGGTTAAGAGCTGGCTTGGGATGCCAGCTCTGAGCAGCAGGGCCCTGGTTCGGATCCCACATGAGGGCCAGTGATACTGCCCTCTACAGCTAAGATGGTGAACAACAGCTCGACCTGGAGCTGGGCTGCTGTGAGTTCCTGACAATGGCATAGGCTGCAGCTCCTGCTGCAGTGGTCTGCCATAAGCTACTGTTTGTGGCCGGCAGCCAGCTTGAGTGGCCGGCAGCCGGTGTGAGCTGCCAAGAGCCACCGTGAGCGACCGTCCAGAGACCGACGATCAATCTGCCTCACCCAGGAAGAACACAATGATAATACCAACAATGGGCCAGTGAAGCAACGTCCTCCACAACTAGACTGAAGAACAAAAAAGGACAGCAACTTGTCTGTTCCCATTCCCCCGATTCCCCAGCGCTGTTCCCCTCCCTTAATTCCCCAATAAAATCTGAAAAAAAAGTAAATCTAAGTAGTGTAGAATTTTTATTAAGTTATTGAAATATTGTCACTTTAAAGCTAAACTAAGTAAATGCTATGGACTATACATGTTTGTGTCACCCTCAAATTCATATGTTAAAACCCTAATCCCCAATGCGATGGTATTTGGAGATGGGGCCTTTGAGAGGTAATTTGGTCATGAAGGTGAAGTCCTCATGACAGGATTAGTGCTCTTATAAGAAGAGACAGGAGAAAGCTTGCCTTCTCTCTCTCTTCTTTCCACTATGTGAGGACACAGCAAGAAGATGACCATCTTTGAACCAGGAAAAGGACCCTCACTAGCAATCTACCATGCTGCAGCCCTGATCTCAGACTTTCCAGCCTCCAGAACTGTGGAACTAAAGAAACAACTTAAGAATTTAACGATAGAAATATGCGCGTATGTAAATTAATGCTTTTATTTTTTTATGACATTGTCTAATTACCATTGTATCTTTACTTTTAGAGCTTAATGGGAAGTAATAAGTTTAATAAATCCATTTTTCAAGTCCTAATTTCTGTAGGAAGATAATATTTCAAAACCTATTAATGTGCTTTTCTTTGAATATTGCCTTGTGCTGCCAGAGTTCTCATTTCCTCAGGGAGGTCTCTGTTATTATACCTGGCGAGCAAGAGAGAGTCATTGTTCACCTTTTGAAATCTAAAAGAATTTCACAAAGCCAGTGTTTGAAAATAGAATTTTGAATGCCATGTTTTCATTTTCAAGAGCCAGGCACTTAAAAGGGAAAAGTAGAAACCCCAGCTAGATTAAAGATGGAATCTAAGCCAGTGGGGGCCTGTGACTAATTTCCAAAATTGAAATTTGGGACTGCACAACGTTCCATTTCTTGGGTCAAGATTGGGTTGGTTTGGAAGAGGAGAAATGGTAACAGGGTACATTCAGGCAGAGAATGTTCCTTGTTTATAGAAAAGTTTCCATATGCCCCATTTGAGTGCACAAATGTTGTGAAGGACAGGTAACAACAGAGGACCAAGGCTTGGCATAAGGATGACCTTTAAACCAGAAATCATGGCAGGGATCAGGAATTTTCAAAACAGGTAATGTCTCATGACCAAATGCAGTGCAGGAGCAGCTGTAGTTTCTATGGAAATCAACATCCCCAAATCAAGTGGCATAAGACCTTTCAATGGAGGCTGCTGGGGAACAGCTCTGAGACTGTTCACCCGCATGCCATAATAAGCTTTGTACTGTCTCGGATATGACCTTGGGAAACCATGTTAAACCCAAAGAAACTCACATATAAAATGTCAAAGCAGATTATACCTCAATTAAATAAGTAAACTAATGAATAAATAAATAAGAATGTCAAAGCAGAAATCAAGACTAGTTAGAGATAAAAAGACAAGCTCTTTTATTCTAATCTACTGTAGTAGAGATCCCTCAAAAGAATAAAATTTACTTGGTATTCTTATGGAGCAAAAATGAGAGTTAAAATGTACTGGGAGACCAAGTTCAATGATTCAGGGGTAGTCATATATCAACATTCCTATAATTTTTAATTGGTCAGCTCTAGTTTAAGGTAGTCCACGGAGTATATTTGCTACCATTTCCTTTTCAGGATTTGTTGCTCCTCAGAATTTGTAGAAAGAAATAAGTCCATCTGCTTCTTAATTTATACATAAAGTACAAAATATGTAACAAATGTATTTGGTAGTAGGTACCAAATATTACATAATTACATGAAAAAGAAATTACCTATAATATTGACCAAGAATTAGAAATCATATTTCATTAAGTGATGGTCTAGAATACAAAGAAATAAATAAAAGAATTGAATTTTGAGTTTATCAATAAAATATTTATATTATTTGTATAACACTTATAAATCAAGCTTCTCATATTATTTTGATGATTTAATGAATTTTATGAATAATCAATCCAACTTGTTCAATGATCATTCTTCCAATACATTGCATTCTCCTTTGCCTAATCAGACATATATCATAATGTTTTTTCTACTCCCTTCATGACATAACACAATTCTGGTAAGGCATTAAATACCATAAATACTTATACAACTTTGGAATAATCCCTCACCAGTGTTGCAAATTAGCACTAATTTGCAAATCAGCAAATTTATGTCCTACTTTAGATTGAATGGATTGATTGGTATGAATGTATTCTCTTAGACATGCTCATTCCAACAGGTATATTTACATCATTTTCATAATTAAATGTGGACTAGTGGATTTTATGTCATGTTTCTATCAAACATTTAAGAGCCATATATACAGAAATTAATTTTTTAAATTATTGTTATTGGTTTGATATAAAATTGCATTCATTTGTTTCTATTTATATTCAATTTTAGGGTAATAAAGGAGCTATTAAGAGATGCAGTCAGGGCTGGCCGGGTGGTGCGTTGGTTAAGAGTTGGCTTGGGATGCCAGCTGTGAGCAGCAGGACCCCAGTTCAGATCCCACATGAGGGCCAGTGATGCTGCGCCCTCTACAGCTAAGATGGTGAACAACAGCTCGACGTGGAGCTGGGCTGCTGTGAGCCTCTGTGAGCGGCTGTCCAATGGCCAGTGAGCAACTGCCTCACCCAGGAAGAGCACAATCATAATACCAACATGAGCCAGTGAACTGACGTCCTCCACAACTAGACTGAAGAACAAAAGGATGGCAACTTGTCTGTTCCCCTTCCCCGATTCCCCAATGCTGTAAAAAAAAATAATAAAATAATAAAATAATACAAAGAAATGCCGTCATAGGTCCAGCGGAGTGGCTGAGTTGGTTAAGAGTTATCTTAAGAGATGCAGTCAGTCATAGCGCCTCTCTGAGATAGCTGATGCTCTAGTAGAGGGAAGATATAGAGTTAGAAAGCCTTTAAAATATAGTGTCCACTTTGAATCAATGAATATTTTACTTTCCAAAAAGACCAGAAAGGAACTTAAGCAAATCCTAAAACTGAAAACATAGATAAATATACCTAACTCTATCTCAGACCAATTATATAACCACATAGAAAAATTAATACATTTATTTTTTTACCCAGGACTATGACTAAATACTTAATGGATATATTTGAAGGACCAAATTCTACAAAGAAATATTGAATCTTACATAGTTTTGTTGCTGGTAGTGATATTGGCATAGCGATTCTAAACTGTATTGTGTACATCATAGGATAGTGCAAATGATTAATATATTGATATTATTATAAACCCAGTTTCTCAATGTGGGAAAATGGAGATACAACTATGAAGTTGTAACTATGATACAACTATGAATTAGAAATATCAGTGTGAGTATTCTATCAATGTATGTATTCTGTCTCTGTCTACTGAAAGAGCCTAGATAAAACAGCAACCATTCCAGTGAGCATCCTGTATCAGTCCGGGCCCAATCAGGAGATAGAAATCACAGTATGAGTTAAAGAGGGGGAAGTTTAATACAAATAATTATTAAAATTGGATATGGGATTGACTATAAGATACATGAAAACTCTATATGGTACACTTTGGCTGAAGGAGAGTGCCCAAGGAAGGATAAACTTGGAAGGGAGCCCCTCCCCAAGGCTTGGTTTCAGATCTCATTGGTGAAGGTGTAATTTAGCTCACTAGAAAGCAGACAAGTTTGCTGGTTTGCCCAAGCTGGAGCTGGTCTGCAATCACTGGATAAGCAGGAAGCAACCTTTCAGGATGCAGGCAAAGAGTAGGACAACCAATGTGTGTGTGTGTGTGTGTGTGTGTGTGTGTGTGTGTGTCTGCATGCAAAGGAGGTGAACACCCTCTGGGCAACAGATGAGTAGCATGAGGCCTGAAGACGGATTTGGCAGCTGTAGGGAGGAAGATTTGAGGCAGTGGTTTTGCCTGGCCAAGGATACAGGGTTGCCAGGGACTATGCAATCTTTATGAATGGTTGGGGTACAGGTCTACCCTATGTCCTTCCGCCTGTATTGCTGGTTCCACCACGCCACGGAAGGGTCCTTTCCTCTTGTAAGTTCCCTCCAGTGCCCTCTACTGAGAAAGTTGAACATCACGTTCACTTCCTAGGGGATATGCTTAAAGGAATTTTGTGTATTACCATAGAGTATCTGTTGACAGGTGCAACTTGAACTGAGAGGCAATGTATTGATTACACCATTTAACATCGAGATATTTGTTTCTAAATACCACTACTCTTTAAAAAGACCAGGGGTCCTTGAATAAAAAACTGATTGTAAGTGAATATGGAAAGAACTGACAGCTTAGAACTTCTTGCCAAAGACTTGCTCAAATGTCAATGGGAATATGTTAGCTTGAACAGGCTCCCACTGACCATATCTGGTTCAACCGAGCAACAAAAAGGATAGTGATAGTAAAGGCTAGGATGCAGACAATTGGGGGGTGGGGGGCACTGAGTCCATAGTAATACAGAAAAAGAGGAAATGATGAAGGAAGTGAAGTTCTTCTTTATAGGAGGATGACAGCTAAAAGATGGATGGAATCAAACAATTAGAAAGTCACAATTAGCAATGAACAAAGTCATGATTGGTTTAGGCAGAGATCATTGCTATATGGTGAAACCATTGGATGACAGTTCTTGGGAACTTGAATATTCACTATGTTGAAAAGTATCACCCCATTGATTATGTATAACTGCAAAAGAAAAGGCTGCTCTTACAAAGATAAATGTGGAAAACTTCAGCAACTTAACTAAGTTATCAACATAGCATTCCCAATAATGGTGCAAACTGACATTATGTGTCTCCTTGATGGAAAGCAAAAGAAAAAGCACATCATCTCTGCAGAAATCTTATCAAAAACATTTAATCTGAGTCTAATCATGTGGAAACAATTAGAGAAATCCAGATTGTAGGACATTCTGTAAAACAATTGATATGGATGCCTCCAAAATGTCAATGTATTGCAATGAGGTGGTACACTTCTGGATCAAATGGCACCTTAGAAACATGACAACTGAATGCAATATATAATTCTGGATTTTTTTAAAGCATGAAAACATTGTTTGGAATACTGGGATAATTGAAGATGATAATATTGCTAAATTAATAAATTTGTGTGCTTGTGATAATATATTTGTTATATATTTTCTTCTCCGGAGATCTATGCTGATATGTATGATATCACAATTTACTTTTAAATAATTCAGCAAAAAACATGTATATGCATATACAGAGGGTGCCAAAAAATGTGCACACATTTTAAGGGAGGAAAAAACTATATTCAAATTGCAATACTCAATATATACTGATAACAAAAGATGAATACAAGTCATGTGTATACATTTTTTGGCACCCCTGTTATGTAGAGCGAGACAGAGACCGAGACATGATGCACAAATGTGGTGATTATAACACAATGCTAATTAGTGAATCTAATTGATGAGAATGCTATTTCTTTTTCAAAACATGCAGAAATTCTATCCTCACCAATCCTTTCCCCAGCCCACAAATATACAGACTAAAATAGAAAATGTAAAAATAATAGTAGTAGATCGAGTCCATCTAAACTAAGTATAGGTAATCCCATGACTTATGTTTCTGATGATTGATTTATTTAATAATATACTTGTTCCCAAAAGTTTAAGTTATATCATGTGTGTTAATTTAAAGATAATATAATATAAGCCATCTAATACAATTTAGAAAAATTCTTAACCAAAATGGTTGACAAAAGGGGAAAATTTCTATTACCTGGGAAATTCAGTCAATTAATATCTGCTTATTTTCTGCTTACTACATCAGAAAATGAATCTGTATAGTAATTATTTCATTGTTTTTCACCTACAATTGTATAAATTTAAGAAGCTTTAGCACTTTGAAGATAGCCTACCAAATGCAATGTCACCATCTCCAATGATACCTCGGATATCTCACCTCATCCTTGGTTATAGACAGTTTTTAAATGTATTTCTTCTCTCCCCTTATAAACAATGGGGTTTTTATGGGCACACACCATCCATTACATTTTTTTTTGCATAACTCATAAGACACAATGTATTTCCTGGCCCTCTAAGAACTCCAAATCAAAACAAAATAAAACAAAAACATAAACACTCTAGAACTGGCAAATTTACACTCTGAGACATTTGCTAATTTCCATAGCTCTTTATAACTGCCAAAATAAAATATTATCACCTTAAACAAATTTTTAATTCACAAGATTTTTAATCTTTCCCAAACTTTACACATTAAAATGCCGTAATTGTTATGTTAGGTATCCCAATGATGGCTGCCAAACGCTCAATAGGATTGACAGTGGAAGTAAACAGGGTTTTGGAACATTACATGTCTCCCTCAGTAGGAATTTGGATTGGTTGATGTAATGTGTGCAAAAATGACTTCACAGTGGTTAAATTAAGACTACTGTATACTTTTGCATAAGTCTCACTGCTGCTGCCATGTTCAAAGGGGCATTTACTTTTGAAGCCTTTAACTGTCATGTAAGAAATCTGACTACCCTGAGGTCAGCATGCTTTGAGGAAGTCCAGGACACATGAAAGGGTCCTGTGTAGGTGTATTGGTCAACAGACACAGCTGAAGTTGCTGCTGACAGCCAGCATCAAGCACCAGAAGTGGCAGCGAAGAGACCTCCATATAATTCCAGTCCTCAGCCACTGACTTACCTCCACTGCAGAATCTCCCTTACTGATGCCCTCGGCATCTGGGGACACAGGTAAGCCATTCTCACTGGATCCCATTTGAATTCCTGATCACAGAATCTATGAGCATTCTTTATGTTTGTTTTAAGCTGCTATATTTTCTGGTAATTTGTCACATAGTAACAGTGTCTAGACAAAGGATCAAGTTAACACTTTATCTTGCTAGAGGAATTAGTGATGAAGTTCTTATTTTGTGTAGTACGTTATTGTATAACCTAGGCAAGATACAGAACTACACAAAGACAAAGTGGATATTTCAGGTCAGACCATATGAATCACAGGAATCTCTAGAAATTTGTATGAGTAACTGCACTGATTTTTCAACCAAATTCATATGGGCATATAAGTGGCTTCATGGCAACCAAGTGACAGGTGGTTGAACACTCATATGTTCAACCTATGTTCACGCTGGAACAATCAGCACTGCTGACTAGACTTCATCAACCCCCAAAGTACACTGCAGAAGCTTTCTTACCAGGCATCAGCAATTTCTAATTGCAAAGGCAACCATAGCTTATTGCTGATATTTACTATATATTGGCTGGAAGAGCCAAAGTGAAAGAAGATAACTTCCTCTCTGTTTATACAGAATATTTTTCCTATCTTTATCACAGACCATTTTTTTCTTTTTGTTTCATATAATTATGTAATGCCAGACATTGTTTATAAAAGAACAATAGAAACCAAAATAATACTCTTTAACCCCCAAATTGGGATATCTATCTTCTCTTGAATCAATAGATTGGGCATCAAATTCAATCGAATCAGTTATTGAATGGGATTTGAACTTTGTGTCAACTTTAGTTAGATTCAGTCCATCACTGGCTTTCAATATTTTGAGTCAGGGGCCAGGAATTTTACTTCAGCAACATCTGTGATGTGAGCACTGCTAAGACAATGGACATTTTGTTGTGCTTTTCAGGCTGACTACCATCTTTCCAAACTGGATGAGATCATTCTCTGCTTTGTGGCTTTGTTGCCAGATTTTTGGTTATTTGTACATTCATCTTTGCTCACCAGTACTCATCAGAAACTTTCTGCACATCAGATTCTCTCTGAGCTCTGCTGCTCTTTCCCAGTCTCCAGAGAACTACTGCAGTGCACTCATTGGGAATTTTCTCAGCTCTCCTGCCCAGCCCTCAGACACCTGTGAACTGTCTTGGAAAGCCTATGGTGCCTTGAGGGAAATTTTAACCAGTGCTTGCCATGCCCTCAATTTATGGAAGTCAGCTGCAGTTCACTTGGTAAAGATGTGCTATGCCTTGGAGCACATTCTCTCATTTCTCAGGCTCAAAACTCAGCCTTCACATAACTACTGCCTGAACTTGGGTAAGGCCCCTCCCACACACCTCAGAGAGTATCTCTCTCAGCTTCCCTTCCTTGCTCTGGGACTTCACTGAGCACTCAGTGAAAGTTTGTAGGAAAGGTTTGGCAGGTCAGGGCAGACTCACTCTGTGGCTGGAGCACCTCAGGATTCTAATCTATCATGTGATCCCACCCGTCACCATTGAAAATTTGTTAAAAACCTGGCTAGATTTTCCTTAACTTCATCTGTGGCAGATTTCTTCTACCACTGCTCCACAGGGGTGAAAGCAAATGTGTACTTTTCTCTTTTAAAAAGAGCTAATAACTTTCTGGAATTTAATCTATTTGGATTTATTTGAATCCGCAGCTCTCTTGTAGGCTTGAGAATTATGTATGTCTAATTTATCCAGCTTGTTTGTATTGTTAAAATGGGAGTAACTGTTTATTGAGAATTTTTATATACTACCTGGAAGTAAAAGTCTCTGATGCTTTTTTAAAACACTTGTAAAAAATAGCTTACTGTTCCTCTCAAAAAGTTATGCCCTATTCCAGTAGCTAGCACTCATATAAGGACCACGTTTGTCTTCTGCACATAACCTTAAAATATAGTTCCTTGGACATATTTCAACCTCAGTGGCTAACAAAGGAGAATAATGATATCTTTTTAAAGAATAATGTACCTGCTTTAGTTATCTACTGCTGCTGTAACAAATTATAACAAACTGATTGGCTTAAAAACAATAGAAACATATAATCTTACAGTTCTGTAGGCAAGTATGATATAGGTCATATTGGGCTAAAACAATCAAGGTTTCAGCAGAGCTATGTGTCTTCTGGTGGCCCAAGAGGAGAATATGTTTCCTTCCCTTTACCAACTTTTAGAGGCAACCACTATCTTGGCCCTTGGTTCCCGTCTTCTATCTTCCACGCTAGCAGTGTTGCACCTTTCTGATCCCTAACATCTCCTACTCTAACCCTCCTCTTCTGCTTTCCAATTTCACTTATAAAGACCCTTGTGATTACATTGGGCCCAACTGGATAAGACAGGATACGCTTTCTATCTTAGAGTCAGCTGATTAACGACCGTAGTATCCCTCTGTCATGTAACATGACATATCGACAGGTTCTGGGGATTAGGATGTGGGTATATTTGGGGGGCCATTATTTTGCCTACCACAAGGCAGCTGACCTCTTGTCCTTCAAAATTCTCAGAAATTGACCAGAGTCCTTTCTTCCAGGAGACCATTCTAATTCTTCAGGAGTTTACAAATACTATGATTAACCTTAATTCTGCTCACATGGAAACCAATATGAAAATTTAAAAAATGCATCTACATAACAAAAATAGCAGCACCCCCAAATCCAAACATTTAAAACAATTTTTAGCAATATTAATACATTTTACTGGAAAGACATTTTCTATACTCTTATAATACATGAATTTAAAATAAAGTGCATGTAGAAATTTAATCTTAAATTTTTTTTCTTAAAGAAATGAACTGTTAAAAGTAAATTACATGTTAAAATGCTAATTACATCAAATCTTTTATTGGCATGTCATAACTAGCCTGAGGTATTATCATATATCCCTCTGATAAGGAAAAATATCTATGTCTTGTTTTGGAGACAACATACTATTATGGAGTAAATAATACGCTGAGACTTCGCTGGCAGTAAGCAAGTCATTTTTTATAATAATCCAAGCATTTTAATGGAGAGCTATTTATCATGCTTTCCTATTATCATTTGGTATTTGAACCATAAAGGTAATTAACTAGGAAGAAGTGAACCGAATAATATGCCTACACCTGTCCACCCTTTATCAGCATGACTTTATGATGCACAGTGGTAGGAGAAATGTTTTAGCTGGGAGGCAAAAACTAAAATATTAATGCTTTTAATATTGAATGCCTTTATGCCTCTGGAACAATGATTCAATAAAGTAAGCTTGGCCTTGGGATTTAAAGGTGTTAGGGTCACACCTGACTAGCATAGTAGTTCCTTTGATAGCCCCAAGCATTCTGACTCAACAGTTCTACCTGAAACTATCACTAAAATTCTTCATATGTTTAAATGATACCTAACACTATTTAGCAATATTGCCATGCCCACTTGCTATAAGGATTGATAGCTAGAATTTTAATTTTTCAGATATTGTCTGTGAGACTCCTACATATTTATAGAATACTTGATTATAAATAATAAAAATTAAAATAACAACAGTAGACACTTAATACAAACATCAGGCTTTTGTTTGTTTGTTTTCCTAATTTTGAGATGATAGAAAATCCAGGGGATGATTATATTTTGAGATGCAACAAAATATCCTGAAGAATGAAAGCTTTTTTTTTTTGAGCACGGAGAGCTAGGCATTGGGAGAGCAACATACAGGTGTAAGCCAGGGAGAGAAAGTAGAAACTATCGCCAAATTAAATTAACTAAATAATTTAACTAAGGCCCAAACAAGTAAATGGTTTGCCCCTCTACAGTCAGGGATATTTAACATAGGTTCTATGTTTAAAGTTAAAGGTCAAATGTCAGGGGATAGAGAGAGAAAGATGCAACTTTAGAGCCATCTTTCAATGATCAGCACACACTTAGTATACCTATAGAGCTTTATACCAGGGCCGCAGCCCTAGATTTTCTCTTTTGTAGGTCAGGGAGCACCTCAGGCAAATGTGTTTCTTGCAATTCCAATGCATAGCCTGTCTTGAGAATTTTTACATTAATCTATAATTTAAAATTCCAGAGTCCATGTCACAGAATGAAGTACTGAATAGTCAGGTATGTCAATCAGCATTAACAGAAGTTAAACAGATGAGGGTTTAATGATACTACCTGTGATTTTTGAGGCTGTCTCTCTCATTTTTCACACAGATCAATTGTTGGCATGGTAGTATTTTGGGGAATAGGTGCATACCGGGTCAGAGGTGTCAGTAGCGAAGGAAGAGCATACTGAGGACTCATTTTATTTTATAAAACATTATGAAGATGAAATACATTATTTGACATCATGGAGAAAAATCAGTAAGTTGGTGCATTAACATTTTTTTAACTTTAAATCTTTTGTTTGTCTTTGTCCATATTTAGCACCTAAGAAAATGCTTGGCATATTGAGTCAATTTAGCAAAGCAAGTATAAAAACAACTGCTATGAAAATTCTACCATTCAGAATTGGGGGTGTGACTTACACATTAAAAAAATAAGGCCAGAGGGCCGGCTGAGTGGCTCAGTTGGTTAAGAGCTCACTCAAGAGTTTGAGCTCTGAGCAACAGCGGTTCGAGTCCAGCCCGAGCTGAGCAG
>NW_017732236.1:132362-156332 GCF_001890085.2 Hipposideros armiger
TGTTCAGCATCTTAGCTGTGGAGGGCAGTGTCACTGGCCCTCATATGTGGGATCCGAACCGGGGCTCTCTGGCGTCCCAAGCCAGCTCTTAACCATTGCGCCACTCAGCCAACCCAATATACTTTTGAACAGTTATAATAAGTGGTTCTTAAAAGATCTCCACTAATTTATTTAAAATATGATTTAATTCACACATATGTCCCTTTGTCACACACGTTTTCAATCAATACCCAACCTTTATCAAAGCAGCTATGTTGTACACAATCAGGATACTACTTTGATAATTTTCTGGAGTTACAAAGTATTATTTGAAATGCTCCTTTAGTCTCTAGAAGTGTTTTCCTTTTTTTAAACAGAAGTAGGATGTTTACTATGATAGCATGATACAATTAAAAGTACAAAGTAATTGTCATTTTACTCAGCAAGCATAATTGTCCTTTGCTTTTATAATGTCTCATCCCCTTTAAGGTCACTAACAGTTTTGGTTTTTCTCAGGGCCATACATAAGAGTATACAGAACTCATATTTTTTTAATATACAAGAGAGATGTAACATGTGTAGCCATTCAGATCTGTTTTTCATTAGTTCAATACCATATTCTGCATTTACTTACTTTTTGTGTATTATTTGCTTTTCTCTTATTATAATCACTGCTTCCTTCTGCTCTGTCTTTATTTTGCATGTCAACTATTAGGATTTTCCATCCACATTATTATATTGATGTTTTGATGTTTTAGTCATCTTAATTTAAAAACGAACTTGCACACATTTTTATCTTTGTTGATTTTTATCACATCTCTCATAGCATTTTCTAATGCTAAGGGGAAAATGTTGCTTTGCCAATATAATCAGTTTTAATGTTTAAACAAAAGAGACAATTTTATTTTAAATGTGTTTTAGTTCTAGTGGGACTATAAATTTGTAAATATTCTTAAACTCTACCCTATTATTTCCCTCCATTAAAATATGAAATTCTCTAATGCACCTGGCATAATTGCTCTACTTCTGACTTTTTCTAACTTATGTGAGAATCAATGTGGTATGTGAAAAAACATGAACCAGACAGATTTAGGTTAAATCCTTGCCTCTGATATGAATTATATGCATTGGGACAGGTTTATCAACCTCTCTAAACTGGGGGAAACATGGCCACCTCTCTGAGATCTTATGATGTTTAAATGAGAGAGTCAATATAAAGAACTGAGCAACAGTAAAACTTTATCATAATGCAATGAGTAAGATCCCAAAAAGTCAATACACATTGAATCCACATGATGTTGTAATTGTGAATTGAATGAAATAGTGACCAGTGCTAGCCAGCACACCTAGCTGCTGGGAGATCCCAGATTTCAGTTGCCAAATCCAAACCCACTCAGTCCTACCTGCATGTTGATGTCACCTGATGGGGTTTATATATTTGGCTTAAATATCCATGGGGATACTTCTGGGTCTCATGACTAAGGTGGCCAGGTACAATACAGGATGCCCAGTTAAATTTGAAATCCAGATAAATAAGAATTGTCTTTTAGTATGAGTATGACCTTCAAGTACTACATGGGAAGGAGAGAGAGAGAGTGATACAGTGAAAAGACCTTTGAATAGTTCTATAACCAAGTTTGAACAATAAGGCAGCGGGTTCTTAGGGGTGGGATCATCACATCCAGGCCTAGATTGGAGGATGCTGCAAGGCTTCCATAAAATTCCCACATCCTATATGGCTCCACATTTGACATGTCATGGGAAGGATAGCAGAGCATGGCAGATGATCTGTCATGAGATCTTAAACTGTTTTGTTGTGCCACAGAGACAGTCTGGTGCTTGCGGACTTCTCAAAATAATGTTTTAAATACATAATATATGATATAATAGATTATAAAAGAAACCAATTATATTAAATTACAGTTATGAAAAAAATTTAAAACAAATTGTGATATTTGCTTTTAATTAAGACAAATAATAAGTACTAGTGGTAGAGCTTAAAATTGCTGTAATTTCAAAATAGAGATGGGTAGAAACAATAATTCGAGTTATGTGAAAAAATTGTAACATGATGTAAAAATTGTATCAGTGAAAAACTCATAGGTACTGTTAAAGCTATTAAGGTATGTTGCTAAATTTATAATAAAATAAAATGCCAAGTTCAGTTGGATATTTGTGAGAATAAAGATGTAGAATTTTTCCACCCCAAGTGTACAGACCCCAGAGCATTCTAACAATGGACCCTGTAGGGTACAGTTATCCCATGTTAAAAATCCCTGAGATAATGCACTGGCTCTCCCTGGCTTAGCACCCCTTCCAACATTTTATTATACAAATTTTCAAATTTAGGGCATAGGTGAAAGAGTTTTACAGTGAACACCTCCATACCCCGTCCATGGATCATATCATTAACATTTGACTACATGTATTTATCATCTATTTATCCCTTTGTCCAGCCATCAGCCTTTCTTATTCATCTATGCATTGCAAAGTGAACTGCAGATGTTTCTACAGCTCTCCCGTATTTCAGCATGAATATCCTTTTTTGTTTGCAGTTAATATTTCTTCTGAGGTAAAAGTCACCCATAATGAAGTACACAAATTTTAAGTGTACAACTTGCTAAATTTTGACAAATGTATATACTTGTGTAACCCAAATCTCTATCAAGACATAGCACAAATTGTCTTGTTTCCCCTTTGCAGTGAATCCCTGATCTGGCTTATTTTTGTGTGTATATGGTTGACTCAAAGGCTCCTATGTGCCACCTCGCCACCCACTATGAAACAAGAAAAAGAAGCTGAAATGATAGGTGTACCGTTAGAGACCTGGAGTTTTCAACATCACTGCATCAAAGGTCTTGGCGGCAAGACGCGATCATAGGACCATACCATCAGCAGCACTAGATGACAGGGTTTGCCAAACAAGGAGGTGATTCCAGTCAACTCAAGGAGAGCAAGCATTCCCATCTAAAGGCAAGCAGGCCAGTCTGATCTCCTTTCTGTGGCCAAACCATGGCTATAAAAGACTAATATATTTGGTACATCGGCATTGTGGTAAATATCAGACATTGTTATTACTACCATAACTCAGCCAAGAGTAATTAAGTCACTAGGATATCTCTAATACAGATGTGGCTTTCCTAATTACTCAAGTAAAACTGACTCCCTCCTTCATAGTCCTTCTTACCACCTGGCGTGCATGCTTATTTGTTTAATGATATGTGTCGGGCCCCATTAGAGTGGGTTTTGTCCATTTTAGTCACTGCTTTTTTTTTCCAATATTGATCACATGGATTGACAGCTGACTAGAGAAACAAATAGACAAGGATTTTACTCACCTAAAAATTATTTATCTTCCCTCCTATAATACTTAGTTTAATTACATTTTTTCTTAATAAAATATAGAAATTTACCTCCTAGCTGTAGTGGGACTATGAAAGATTCAGCCATAAGCCTTTTAATGGTAGTTTGGGGTAGTGGTTAAAATGGGTAGCCTTCGAAGCTCACCTGCTTAGATGTGGATCCAAGTTTGTCCTCATATTAGTGAGGTGATCTTAGTGTAATTTATTTAACCTCCTCCCTGTGCTTCAGTTTCCTGATCTGCAAAAATGTGGGCAATAATAGTCCCAGATGAGATGATTCAATGAGTCAATGCATGGAAATTACTCAGGACACATATTAACTGCCTGATGCTGCTACCTATATTCTTATAAGTGATTCTGCATTCTGAATTAGTAACTCGGGTCCTGGTTAGATGAAGAAATCACTAAGAACTCTGGTTAGTAATGTAGCTTCAGAGATGCAGCTTTGAATTGAATAAAACCACGAAGTTAACTCCAGTCTAGTGTGGGGCAGGTGAAAAGGACTTAATTCAGTTCAAAGGAACAAAGCTTTCATCCCAGGGGAAGCAAAGAATCTGTTTCTGGGGTATCTTAGCCCTGTGGACCCACATCAGCTGGATATATCTCTTCAAAGGTTCAGGTTTTATTTAGAGTCACAGTAAAATAGAAAAAAAAAGAGCTGGAAATGAAGAAATATATATTTTGAGCTCCATCCAGAGTTAGTAAGTACATAAAAACATATCCTGAGTTCTCTGGGTATTTTCACTCATTTATATAATGAGAAAGTTAGACTAGAGGGCATCTAGAAAAATCATCAAATGATGCTATAGAATCTGCGACATCAGGTAACGAAGGACATAGACAACATGCCATTTGGCAAACACACACACGAAAGACAATTTTTAAAGGCTTTGATATTTTTGTGTGGAAGACAAACATATGAGGATTAAAGCATTTCCAAACTGCTGATGTTGCTCCCAGCACTGTTATTTTTTCATAGACTACTCTTTCAGTGCACTGTATCTAACATGTATCTAACATGTATCTAACAGGTAATCATGTCATCATGAGCATTACTTCTCTGCTATAACCAAGCAACATGAAATATTCTAAAATACCAAACCCACAAGGATGGGAGTAATTCCATTTTAGGCCAAATGAATTGTCTAGATAATTCAAATTTACCCTTTAATTACCAAAGTCTCAGATTAAAAAGAATCTAAGAGGCATTTTAATAATACTATGATGACTTCAAAAATATATCAAAATTGTGAACTGTTTATAAAAAATGAAGATTAAAAGGAGTGCATCCAATGTGATATATAGATGATGTGTTAGAGAATTGTACACCTGAAACCTATGTAACTTTGTTAACAATTGTCACCCCAATAAACTTTAATTTTAAACAAAGAAACTAAAAAGAATAAAAGGAATGTATCAATTATTTTGCTATTGTTAAAAGGCAGTAATAACCTGGGGTGGTTTTTAGAATATGTGACTCCTTATGCCCACCTGAAATGTAACCATATCACTCTTCTAGATTGTCTTTTTCTCCAAATCTTATAATTGCTTTTGACATTTCACGCACTTTCAGTTTAGCAGTTATTATTTCTGACAATCATCAGTGTGCCAATTTTTGGAGCTGCAGCTTCATGCTTTCCTATGCTTCCTAAGTAAAACAATTTGAAAACCAGCTACTATAGAAAAACATTTAAAGAAAGAGGAAGGAAGGTATGAGTGATCGCCTGAGAGGATTTTCTTTATGTTAAGGACATTGAATGTATAATATTGATTTCAAATGCTCAGAAGCTTTAAAAGTATTTTCATATTTCTAAGCTACGTTTTAGAAATATGAGCCTTATGGAAAAATAAGCCTTGCGTAAGTTGGTGTAATGTGCTATGGTGTCACTAGGTATTTATTTCCTTTGGATTCAGTGATCAAATGGAATAAGAGCTTTCGGGTTCATATATTATATCATTTATACATTGGATTATCTAAACGTGCAGATGGAGAGCAGATAGCTTTTCTTTTAAGTGAAAGGTCATAAAATCACTTAGGAGCAGCAGCCATTATAAACATAATAGGTGACAGAATGAAAAAGAAGGTGAATTTAAGAGTATTGAAACTAAATGCCAAAACCACTTTCCATACCTGTAACTTCTACGTCTGAGATTCACTGACCAATATATAAGAAAATGATCCTTTCAGCGTGTTCTTGAGATTTAGATGGATGGTTTGAAATATATATATATTATATATTTATATATTTATATCTTCTATGTATATCTTCAATGTCTACCTCATATATATATATATATATATATATATATCCAAATGAAGTACTAATCTACAGCATTAAATTCTTTATATTTTTTTAAAAATCACACAAAAATTGTACAAATGCAAACTAAGAGATTGACTATAAAAATGTTTACCTATCATTTTTTTATAAGAAGAATTTGTGTCATTTTGTCCTTATTTCCCTATTTCTAGCATCTCATCTCATTGCTTATATTTTTCTGGAGGAAAAAAAGATATTTATTTTTCAGTACTTGTGAAATACTATGGAAGCAATATAAGTTCAAAATATCATTATGCTGTAGTAATTATATGAAATAACTCCACTAATCCTTATAATTAACAGTTATATCTCAGAATCCAATCTGTTATCATTTTTAGAAATTATTTTTTTCAAGTTCCAGGGCATTTTAATACGCAGCTTATCAGAAATATTACCTATATTATCTGTATTATTAGAAACATCAGAAAGTATTTATTGACTCCCCAAAAATTAAAAAAAAGAGAGACAATTTCAGTTCATTTATATTTTTCTCTCTTGGTAAGATGATGTGATTGCAAGATAATTCTAAAAACCCTTGTTTTCTATACTAACACATTTCTGTGAAACTTTTGAGTCTAAATTGGAAATTTATTGTTTTTAAGACTCTGTCTTCATGAAGAATAAAATCTCATTAGTTGTTCCAGAAGTTTAGTAGATGATTCCTAAACCTCCTACCTGAGATCCAAATATATTTCATTCTAATTTAAACTAATGAGGCAGAACTGTCCTATCTATGAAAATTGTACTCTGATCTATCCAAGTCTCTAGGAGATACTTTAAAGGAAAACTTTAAAAATGTAAGACAGCAAAGGATATTAAAATGTGAATAGTTGTATAACAAAAACAAAATAGAAATATGCAGAAGAATAAATATAACATTGAGAGTTGAAGAGATGTAATAACTTGCCTCAAAATAGTTGATTTTGTTCTTGTCACAGTCAATTTTATTACAGTATTTCTTTTCAGTCCTATTTATTTAATTTTATCCTTAGCTTTCAAATAACTTCATTTATCATAATTCTATCATTTAATTATTCAGTGACAGTGAAAGAAAGTAAGTAATAATAATAGGTAAATTTGTTTAATGTTTACTATATAAAAAGAACAATTTCAAGTGTTTTACAAGTATTAATTCATTCAGCCAATGTGACAACCCTATGAGATAAGTACTATATCAATTTTGCAGATGAATAAACTAAGGGACAGAAAAGTTAAGAAATTTGCCCAAGGTTACACAGCTAATAAGCTATAGAAATAAGTTTGAACCCAGGTAATTTGGCTCCAAGATCCACACTTTTTTTTTATAGATTTTCATTGGGGAATTGGGGGATGGGAATACCGCTGGGGATTTGGGGGAAGGGAAACAGACAAGATGCTGTCCTTTTGTTCTTCAGTCTAGTTGTGGAGGACGTTGCTTCACTGGCCCAATTTGGCACCATCATTGTGCACTTCCCAGGCGAGGCAGATCAGTCGCTGGCTTCTGGACGGCCGCTCACACTGGCTGCTGGCTACACACGGTAGCCCATGGCAACCCACTGCATTAGGGGCTGTAGCCTACGTCGTCGCAGTGACTCATGGCAGCCCAGCTCCAGGTTGAGCTGTTGTTCAGCATCTTAGATGTAGAGGGCAGTGTCACTGGCCCTCATATGTGGGATCCAAACTGGGGCCCTCTGGCGTCCCAAGCCAGCTCTTAACCAACGCGCCACTGGGCCGGTCCAAGATCCACACTTTTAACCATGGCATTATTGTAGTAATTTTGTGATTGAAAAAATTCAAAGGGAAATATTTTTCCTTTTCTGCATAATTTAGTACATCTTTAATTCAAACTGGAAAGAAATATAAAATAATTCCAGTTTTTTAAACCAGAAAGAAACATAAACATCTTACTTTTTTATTGGCCACTGAACAACTTAATTATCCTAGGATAATCATATTTACACTAAAATTGTTGACATTGTGTGGCATCAGTATTTAGATTCCTGTATGAGCCCAAATGGTCAAGAGAAATACATGCATACTAACGAAATCAAATAAGGATTATTCATCTATCAAGGAAAGATTTTCTTTCTTAAAATTAATCTTGGTGCATGTGGAAATCATACCATAACTAGTAGATCATGGAGCTAAGAATAACTTAACAAATTCTTTTCACTAATGCTTTCTCCCGATTTCTGTGATAGTTTTGTTTTCAAAAATAACTTTATTTTAATACAATTTATTGGATTGTTGGAAAAGTCATGACGTATTTTTTCTATGTTTTTTGTTGCAAAAATGTGTCATGACTTTTCCAACAACCCAATACATACTAAAAAAGCCTCACCAATATTAAGTGTACAATTTGATGTATGTAACCACCACCAAAATAATGGCATAAAACTTTTCTGGGAGAGGAAAACCTGAACTGCATTTGATGAATTGCTAGAGGCTCACTGTGGAAAAGTGTGAGTTGAAAACTCCAGGAGAGGGCCGGTCGAGTGGCTCAGTTGGTTAAGAGCTTGCTCAAAAGTACAAGCTCTGAACAACAGGGTCACCAGTTCGATTCCCACATGGGCCCAAACTGAGTTGCCACTGAACTGCCAACAGGTGGCAGGATGGCTCAGCTAAAAACATACAAACAAACAAACAAACAAAAAACTCCAGGAGGATCCAGCATGCAACAATGGTTCAACATTTGAAAATAAATAAATGTAATCCGTCATATCGACAAGCTAAAAAAGTCACATGATTATATCAATAAATGCAGAAAAAGCATCTGACAAAATTGAACACCTATTCATGATAAAAACTTTCAGTAAACTAAGAATAGAGGAGAACTTCCTCAACTTGTAACAAATATCTACAAAAAACCTGCAGCTAACATTATACTTAATGGTGAGGAACTTGAAGCTTTCCCACTAAGATCAGATACAAAGCAAGGATATCTAATTAATCTTTTTTTTCTTTCATGGATTGTGCTTTTTGTCAACTACCCAAGAAAATCTTTGCCTAACTCAAAGTCATGATTGTTTTCTCTTATGTTTTCTTCTAAGAGTCTTATAGTTTTTAGTTTTACATTTATCCCTACCATTTATTTTTGAGTTAATTTTTGTGTTTAATGTGAGGTAAAGTTCAAAAAAAATTTTTTGCACATGGATGTCTAATAGTTCCAGCACCATTACTGAAAACACTGTTTTCTCCATTATGTTGTCATTGTACTTTTGTCAAAAGTCAATTGACCACATATATGTGGATTCACTTTTAGACTATTCTGTTTCATTGATGTATGTGTTTGACTATAAAAGTTCTTCATCACTGCAGTTTTATAGCAAACATTATCAGGTAGTGTGATTCCTCTACATTTTGCATTTTTGAGCTCATTTTGGCATTTCTACTTGCTTTGCATTTCCATATGCACTGTTTGTTTTCCTTTTTCAGTTATCATAGCTCTATGCTCTCTGTGGTCCAATGTTTGAAAACTATTGTTTCAGATAATTGGTTTGGATTTCTACTTCACTGTAGGCTTTCCATCTCTCCAAATGAACACATTGCTCTCTCCACTTTCTATGGCTGATGCTAGAGGTTCAGTGATTAACACACTTTTACTGAGGGGATGGAAGTAAAAGAGTAATTACAGAATAGAAGGGGAAGATGCTTTGCATAACAGATAATACTGTTTCTGAAGTTTGGCATAGGCAATTCCTAACCCATAGGGAATTTTTCCCCTGAGCGCTGGCTTCCTGTATTGGAACTTCTTTCTTTAGAAATCAAGAGGTAACTATTCATTTCTCTCCTATCCTCTATAATCCACTTTCAGATTCCTTCGATAAGCTGGTCTCTCAGACACAAAGGAAATCTAAAAATATCCTTAAAATTTTCTGCAAATAAAATAACCACATTACATTAGTATTCAGAGCAGTATAAAGTCCCTCTTGTTCTAAACTGCCATTTTGGATTTTCTTTTGCTTGATCTGACTCAAGGCCCTTTCAACTGTATTTTCATAAAGAAAAATGCTTTCTACCCTGAAAAATGATTTCAAGATTCCATCTTTAGCAATACACAGAGCCTTTGAAATGGCAGTCTCTCTTGCAGAACAGCCCAGGTCTCAGATAAATTTCTTAGGCAAAACTGAAGGTCAAGGCTCCTGTGCTTCTGTACTTCAATGTATGTGTTGGCCAGGGGTGGAAAAAAGTTTACCTTCCTCTTTCATGAGCAAACACCAGAGGTAGCAGGGGTTTTTTCTTTGTTTGTTTCTTTATTTCTATAATGTTATATTACATTAAGACTCTACTTAGATGGGGGAAATAAAAAACTAGAAAAGTCCTTTGCATAAATTGGGCTTTAAAAATAATAGAATATTATTATACTTTTGACAACTTGACAAGTAGGTTTGCTTAAAAACTAAATCACACATTAAACAATAGGATATTTGTTGTAACAATATAAATAGCATATGTATACAATTTTCTTATTAACATGTGTTTTCTCTCCCACTGGGAGGAAAGAATAAACTGTGTGTTTGAAAATAGACCCAGCTGTCAAATAATTAACTTTAACACAATTGGAAACCAAATAAGAATGCCGTTGTTTTACTCAAACCTTTTTGTCTTTCTTCAGATTGTTGCCATTTAGCCATTAATTCCAATTTCAGGAAGCTTTTAGAAAAGTATATAAAACCTTCTGTTTCTATAAGTATTTTATATATGGATTTCCAAAATTTCTACCAGTATGATATTTCCCATTTATAATAAAAATTAGTTTGTGTATTCTGTAAATTTTCTTGAACACTAAATATAAGTGTAACCAAAGGTTCTGTCTTCAGCCTAGATTCTCTCCTTTGGTGCCTTTATCCACTTTGACATCAACCATGGCCTCCTTTCTCTGAAGGTCTTGACTCAAGTTTCCAAAGTTTTATTTTATGTTCCTGCTTCATAAATAGCATTTCAAATGTTAAAACTCATTATCTTTCTTATTAAAGTTGCTTTTCCTCTTGGCTTTCATATAGATAGAGAGGAAGAAGGAGAGCTAGAAATCATCCTTTTTGCTGTTACTCAGAATTAAAACTTTAAAATCAGTGATTTTTTTCTTCTCTTTTGATCCTCACACTATTAGTTATCTACTCATGTAGAACCGCCTTTCACAATCTGTCTTCATATTCCGCATTCCTTTCCTCTCCCACTCATCCTTGTGTTACAGGACCATTTTCTCTCCTAGATTATTACATAAACTCTAATGGTTTCCACATTTGATCTATATTAAGTTGACTTGATAAGCTGATTGTCCTTTGCCACAGCTCTACTACTATTATAAATATGTTTAAAAAGTTTTAAGGAAAATGGGAACATAATGAGTAAGGAAATGGATAATATAAAAAGGACTCAAATTAAATTTAGAGAAATAAAAATTACAACAGTTAAAATAAAAGTTTCACTGGATGGGATTACAACAGAATGGATCTGCACAAGAATAGATCAAAGGAGATAATGGCTTAGTGATAAAAGTTGTCAAAAATGAATCACAGATAGAAGGAAATAAAAAGACTGAATAGCACCTCAGTGAGCTACATGCTATCATTACGTGGTCTAGAATATATGTAATTGGAGTCCCAGACAAAAAGGAGGGCAGGCTGAGAAAGAAAAAAATGACAGAAATGATATCAAACATTCACAGATTTGAGAAACTATAAACTAACTGATAGATCAAGAACCTCAGTGAATCTCAAGCACAGTGAACACACACACAAATAGAAACACACAAATAGACACACACATCATAACATTTCAGAAATGCAGTGATACAAAGGAAATTTTAAAGTAGCCAGCAATTCCACTCCTAAGCATTTCTCCAAGACAACTCAGACAGGAAGTAATTTGCATTAGTACCTAGGTCAAAAGTGCCTGATACTGGACTGATGGAAGATTACAACTTCTTGGCCTTAGGGAGTAAGAGAGGGCCTTATTCTTTGAAAGATGAGACAACTGAGAAGAGTATAAGGCTGTGAATCCTGTTACTGGAAAAGAGATAGAAGATAGAAATCTGCTTGAGAGGATAAGGCAACAATCCACACCAAAAGCAAGGTCAATTTAATGTTGAATTACCCAAATATCAACCTAGATAGAGTCTCACAGATTCTTCCCAATACAGGAGGCAAGTGGGAAATTAATTATATTGCATTAGGTTTTACCTAAATTTCTCCTATTGCACTAAGGATTCTGGAATTTGAGTTGCAAAATTATGGGGAAAGGAAAAGAAGACTTGAACAGTTGAAACAAAGATGACTAGTCTGAGAAGTTCTTTTAGATTAAGAACAGTTTTTAGGCTATCTTGAGTCAATAGTTCCTAACATGCTGTCTGATAAAGTAGACATTTGCAGAGTGTGAGAAATATATGATTACTCATCTGACTGTAGTGGCGATCAGAGGACCAAAGAATGTGAAACAATAGTCAACAGACCCAATATGATTCTCCAAGGACCTGTCCTGCTATGCATTTAGAGAATTTGGTTGGATAGATAGTATCGATATGTCTCAGGGGATCCTTCCAGTTTAAAGCAGCAGGACTTCAGACAGGTGAGCAGACGTATCAGAAAACAGGTCCAATTTCCTTTCTAAATAATTCCTTTCTTTTAAAAAGTTCTCTTCAAAAATCATAGGAATAAGAACAAACTGTTTCCTGACACAAAACCATGACATGAGTCCTGCTAAAGTAAGGTGAGAGTTTGAGGACCAGAGTTTGGTGGGTATGGTGTCTAATGATGGTAACATATTAGAAGACAGTAAAACTAACTAAGCCCAAACTTCATTTGCTTCAGAGGATAGAGCTCTTTCACACTCAGGCAAGATTGGCTCAGAACTGAGTGAGGAAGCTGGGTGAAGGTGAAAATTCAGATTGGACGTCTACAAACCCTGCAGGGGAAAGTGGAGTTCAAGGTTTGGGCCATATGGAACTGGGGAGGACGAGGTTTGCCATTCATTATCTGGGATAGCCAGGAAATGTGTGTGTGTGTGTGTGTGTGTGTGTGTGTGTGTGTGTGTGATATCTCACCTAAATTTCCTACCATTTAAAAAATTCGACCTCATTAACTTTTGCTTTTCTTCTGTAGTCCCTTTCATTCAATCATGAAATGTGTCTTAAATGCCATCCTGTGCAAAAGGAAGTCTTACAGCCTGCCCTTAACTAGCTTCTCCCACCTCCTTTTGAAATTATGGCAAATTTGGACCAATGATGGCTCTTGATCAACTAAAGTATCTCTTGAGATTTGCTTCAAATGACAGAGATTATCACATTTGTTTCCCCAGTCTAAATAGATGAAGCTTATGTTACTACCTAATGCCCAATATGCAATTAAGCGAGCTTTATTTTAGAGTCTTTGGAAGTTTCACAAGCTCAAAGGATCTCTATGCCCTGTCACACAGTATCTGTGGAATTGCCATGGCATAGTTGGCATTTGTTCTCTGCCATAAGAAATCCATACCATGTTATATCTACTATCAGGTCACAGAGCAGGAACTATCTCCATTCTTTGCCACATAATTTCTTCTAATGGATGGTAAAGTGTAACCATGTATAATTAATTCATGGCGTTCCTTTTGGAAAAAACAGGTTTTTAATTTAATATATTTTCAATGATTATTAATCTTGTTACAAATTTTATTTCCTTTTTTGTTACTATCATGAAGTAGAAGACTGTCTTCATCTGTGTAGGTGTATCTGTATATGTAGTGATAAGTAGAAATAAATTCTAAGAAAGAATTACAAGGCAGACATAGATATATTTGTTGTCTAAAATACAAAATACAAAGCCTATATTTGCCATAAGGGTCAATTTATAGTTTTGTTTTTTGTTGTTGTTTTTTTTAATTTCATGTGAGGGAGAGCAGAACACACCACCCCAGAAAGTGCCACTTTGGATGGTGGATTATTTCAGGCTGAAGACAGTCCAGGTCCAGCAGACTCAGGAAGAGATTTTTACCCACCCACCCCCCCCCCTTAACTGCCTAAAAGAATTTAGATGGGGGCCTGTACCAGGAAGAGAGCTATTATCATAGAGAACTTTTTACATCAGAAAGACTTATCTGCACAGCATGGCAAACATTTACTAACCAAACATTTGTTCTTCTCATCTCCCTGTGAATGGTCTTCCTCCCCTTTGAATCTAATCCCCAGACCTCTAGCCCCTTCTCCTTAGCCCAGGATGGTGTATAATCCTCAGTTATCTGACTACCATGGAGTCTCATAGTTTTATGGGGCTCCCATACATACAACCTTTATTTTTCTCCTGTTAATCTGTCTTATGTCAATTTAATTATTAGACCAGCCAAAGAACCTAGAAAGGAAGAAAGGAAAGGTTTTTCACCCCTACGCATGCAATGTGATAAAAGCAATGGTTTCTTATTATCTAGGGATACACCCACAGTAAGATTTAGTCATGCTGAAGTTTTATGAGACATGTAACTGTCTTACATTCTTGCTGGAATATTAAAATGATTCACCACTGTCTCAAGCCATATATTATTCTAACCCAGCTGTGTCTGACATTTCAGACTGATGGGTGAGAATTATGAGTTCTATCGAGCTCAGTTCCCAACAGATATTTAAGTTTCAAGATTAGAATTCATTGTGTTTACAGGACCCAATCTTTAAGGATCTGGACATTTGTCTGCATAGGGTTAGGTCTTTATAAACTTTACCCTTGAATCCTAAAATTATTTATGCAAACAACCAGATGTTATTCTTATTCATATACCTTTTAAATATAATGAAAATAGTAGTAGTAATACTAACATTGATACCAATAAATTACATATGTAGAACACTTGCTTTGCTGGGTCAAAACACATTACATGAATTATCTTAACCCACAAAATAACCCTCTGATGACATGTTATGATGATCCTCAGCTTATTTAAAAATAATAAGATCAATACTTGAAGTCCAGAGAGATGAAGTAATTTGTCCAGGGTACAAAACTACTCAGTGGCTATTTCAATATTCCATTCAAGTTTTTCCAATTCTGATCTTAAGCTCTCAAAAACGTCTTCATTACTTATAGTATATTCTCAGGAGTTTGGAGAATGGAACAGACTAAAGGATATTAAAACAATCTCTTTTTAATTTTAATTTAATTATATTAATTCTAATAGGCAATTTTTGCTTCAGCTAATCAATAAAGGTTTATTGTAACCTGGTAGCTACCTGGTAAAGCCTTATTACACAAAGATAAATAAGATGAAGCAATGCCTTCAAAGGACTTTCATCTGAAATACATTAATTACTTTCAATTAAGTAAGTCACTAAACACTTTAAAATAACACTGTTTAAACACAAAATTTAAACACTATTTAACTGAAATAACAATTTAAAAATACTTATTAGTAGGCTATTCTGGTTTGGCCATTAAAATGTAAATCCAGAAAAAGCATGTGCCATTACAGAAATTTAAACTAAAAGACAAAAAAAAGTTACGGACTTTTGTGAAACTTCTTAAGAGTAGAATACGTGGTGGGACCTTGACAGCAAATTGTAATAATTAGAAAGCAATGTGATAATTATGGAAGCTGCAACTATAAACTTAATTCCAAGCAATGTATCGACTGGCCAAAAAAATAACTCTCCAGAAAATCCACCAAAAGAACAGTTTATTTGGGAAAAGAAAAAAGAAACGAGGTCATACCAGGAGTGTGTGAACACACACTTGCCGGCTGGTATTCCAACTCGTCCCCCACGTGTAAAAGCCCCAATCCAAGATGGCTACTCTATTTATTAGCATCCCTCCCCTGGAAGTTACCACAAAGTTTAACAGGAAGTCAGAACTGGAGCGTTAACAAGGGGTCCAGCTCCACCCATAGTCGGCCCAATTCTTTGGTTAAGCATCTTAAGATGCCAGTTCACTTTTTTCAAACAAAAACTAGTTGGTGATATGGACATGGAAAGTATCATGGAGGATTGTAACATGAGGCTTTGGGATTGATAGAAGAAAGATGAAACTGAGCATATTTAGATGTGGCCAAACTTCAGGAACGCTTCAAAAATTCAGAGGAAATAGTGGAATGGCTGGAAATTCTAACAGAAGTAAAGTCTAAAATGAATGAGTAGCTAAAAATTTTTTTATTATGATTCTAAATGTCATTAAGAAAAAAAGACAATTTTTAGAAAATGATTCAGATTTGAACTCAGAGACATAAACAAAACTGAAAAAGACAGAACACACATATGTGATTTTTTAAAACTATATTTCTAGGGATTTATACTTTGCATACTTTTGCATACTTTTCTAGGGGGCAGTGATACATTGCTAATAAATGACAAAAATATATGGTAGCAGTTCAGTAATAAAAAGGAATAAATTACTGATATACACAACAACATGGATGAATTTTTAAAAGGTTATTTAGAGCAAAACAAGGCAGTCAAATTAAAGCACCTCTCATGATTCAATTCATATGACATTCTAGAAGAGGCAAACATATATGATAATAGAAATGAAAACAGTGTTGTCTGGGGAGAGAGAGGGTATAGATCAGAAAGAGTTACTAGAGATATTCTTGAGATGATGGAAATGCTGTATATCTTGATAAGGGTGTGTGTTATATGAGTACATACATCTGTTAAAATTCATTCAACCATACATTTAAGAACTGCACATTTCTTCATATTTAAATTACACTGAATTAAAATACACTTACTATTTTCTTGAAACTTTCTTTGATACTTTATGTTTTATCATTTAATTTCAAGTCTTGCAGCAACTCTCTGAGAAAGGAACTATTTTCATTTAACAAATGAGAAAACAAAAGTCACATCAGAGGCAGAACTGGAATCCAGGATAAGCTGCCAGTTGAATATGAACTTAATCACCACTCTATTCTATTTGATTTTTGTCTTCTCTGAGACACAAGTTAACTGCAATTGTATTAGAGAAAGTATTATACTACATGAAACTGATTTCAGAAAACAGAATGTTTTTATGTAATTATGTACTAGAATAATCAGTTTTAATTCAAAGTTAAATTAATGAACACTACTAGTATTGGGTTGTCGGAAAAGTCATGACGTATTTTGTCTATGTTTTTCAAAGGTCATTTATTTATATAAAGAACAAAGATGAATCAATGAAATGTTGCCCGTTTTGTTCAATAAACTTTTGCCATCTTTCAGTGAGCTTCATAATTCCTCGTTCTTAGAAGGACCTGTCTTTATTTGTGAAAAACTGAACAAGGTGCTCATTTACAGCCTCATCTGAACTGAATGTTATACCACTCAAGGAGTTTTGAAGAGAGCGAAACAAGTGGAAGTCTGACGGCGCAAGGTCAGGCAAGTATGGTGGGTGTGGCAACACATCCCATCCAAGCTCCAATAATTTTTGACGGGTGATCAAAATTGTGTGTGATCTCGCATTGTCATGATGGAACACAACTCCTTCACAATTAACAAGCTCTGAAAGTTCCTTTATGATGGATTCATTCAAACTGTCCAATTGCTGACAGTACAAATTCGAATTGATTGTTTGGTTCCTTGGTAGAAGCTCGAAAAACACGACACCTTTAAAATCCCACCATACTGAGAGCATAACCTTTCTCTGATGAATGTCTGTTTTTGATGTCGTTTGAGGCGAATCATCAAGTTGGGACCAAGACCGTTTGCACACCACATTGTTATAAACAATCCACTTCTCATCACCAGTTATCAGTCACTTCAAAAAAGGAGTGTTTTCCTCATGTTTAATGAACATATTGCAGATGTTTATACGTGCTGTCAAATGAACTCTTTTGAGTTCATGCAGAACCCAAATATCGAGCTTGCTTACGTATCCCAGCTTCTTCAGGTGGTCATGAACGCTTGAATGATGGATTTTCAATGTTTCTGCAATCTCTCGTGTCCTGTAACGTGGGTTTGACTCCATCAGTGCCTTTATTTTGTTGTCATCAACCTCGGTGGGCTGCCCTGACAGAGGAGCATCGTTGAGATAAAAATCACCAGCATGGAATTTTGTGAACCATGGTTGGCACTGACATTCTTGTAGAGCATTGTCACTGTAAACTTTATGCAACTTTTCATAAGCTTGACGCACGTTCTTCCCTTTATGGAAGTAAAACAGTAAAATATGGCAAAAATGCAGTTTGGTCTTCCATCTTCAACTTGTTGTAAAATCTCCAAAACAACCAAATCACTCACTTTTTTTTAGAATGAAGCTAGAACTGTCAGCTGTCGAATGACATAGCAATAACATAGATGTGAATGACTCTAGTACTTCCAAAAATGAACTAGCGCCATCTGTTGCAAACATGTGTCATGACTTTTCTGACAACCCAATATAAGTGAGTGAAACAATTGTTAAGTATAAATAAAATTACCCAGTAGGAAGAACTTCATTTATGAGAAAAACTTGGTAATTATGTTTGGTTTGTGACTGAGTACCTGGTTAAATATGTTTTTAAAAATTGATTAGAGAGGGACACAAATCAAAGGAGATGATGTCTTGTTTACTGTATTTGTATGAAGAACAGGATATCTAATAAAAATAATTAAAATAAACATACTGGTAAAAATTTAAAAATATAAATATTCAGAAGTTCCTGGAAATATGATGGAAGAACCTAGAGAAATAAGAATTTGAGCCTGATGCCACAAGAAATGTGGTGTCAGTTGCACTGCTAAATTTAGCTTTCTGAAGTCCTACCTAAAGAGTTGTCCCACCTAATGTGAAATTGATGGAAAACCAAAGGTGGGGGGTTTTGTTATCACTTTAGAATTGTGGGTTCAACAGTACTTCTTAGAAGTGGTAGCACGTTAAGGTAAAATATGAATGTCCTACCCTGGGATATACAATGAAGAGTTTTCCAAATCTATTTGAATGTAAAACCATTTTGTAGATTATCTTAATGCAGAGGCATTTATGGAATACACTTTAGAAATTTAAGGCATTTGGCTGCTTTTACTGTAACTACTCATAGTAACTAAGATAACTAAGAAAGAATAGAGATTGTATTCAACAATCGAGCATGTTTATTTCTGAAAAATAATATTTAGTGAATATTTGAACCCCAACATTAAGAAGCTCAGTAATACAACCTCAACTTTCTTTGAGAATCCTGCCCCACAAAAGGTAACCTTTTGTGTTTACTTTTATTTAATACTGATTTTATACTTTTTAATAAGTAACATTACATTCTATTTGTGAAATTTATGATAAATAATTTAGTATAAACTCAAAATCAATAAAAGTCGAAAGATAATAAAAGTAGAATAGCAACTATCTGCTATAAATGAGATCAAATCTCATATGTGAATAAATTATGCCCTAAGATAATGAAAGCACATTAGACATGATCACAGAAACATATAAACATTTTTTTGAGAAATGAGACAATGGAAGTTATGCATGAAAGTAAAGGAGATACATATCTTGATTTTCAGAACAGGAAAAACAGGTGGGTAGTAGGAAGCATAAATAAGGAAGTTCAATGTAAAAATCTCAACATCATTGGTACATAGATTATTAATTAGTTAATCATGAGCAACTAAGCTAGAAAAAAATGGTAGTAAACAGGTGTCAAATGAAATATTGAAAACATTCCTTTTGGTATATTTACTAGATTGATCACTATAGGAATTTTGCAAGTGTCATGTTTTAATTTCAGGTAGGCTTTTATTTTCAGAATCTTTAATGAGATTCCATGGAGGAGATTTAAAATAAGGGTAAATACTTTAATTGCTTGTCCCATGAACAGTAATGATATAGATTAGTGGCTCATTGTCAGCTGTGCAACATCCTGTTGGACATGCCCCATGTATGTTTCCCTCAAGGCTTTCTTTTTGCAAAGGCAGGGAAATATGTTGATGGGATTCAGGACATGCTACTTCCGATATGACACCTTGCTATATTGAATATTTTATGCTGAAGGAGTTTGAGAAAACTGCACATGCAGGAAGGTCACTCTGACCTTCCTCCTCCCTTCTCCTCTGAAACAGGTCAGAAAACTCATGTTGAGGTGCCCTCCCTAAACCTGGAGGAAAGGAGTGTGTCTCATTTATCTTCAAAGACAAAGGGACTCTGAGAAGAATCTAGACTGGATGTGCTATGTACCCCCAGTTTACTACACTTCCCTCATACTCTGACCTATCACATTTCTACATGACTGTCCACTCTTCATCAAACCTAGCATAAAAATACTCACGTCCAACTGTTTTTTTCAGGTCTTCATTTCCTTCAGAAGGCTCCTGTGTAATGTAAAATTTATATTAAGTAAATGTGTATGCTTTCTTCCTGTGAATCTGTCTTTGTCAGTTTAATTTTCAGACTAGGCCAGGGATCCTAGGAGGGTCAAGTTAAAGTTTTTCCTCTCCTACAATGTGAAACAATGTTCAGAGAAAATAAAAGCTAACAGTAATAATAATATAATTGGCAGCAGAAGCAACATTCAAAACACACCAAACATAATGGAATTATATACTAGAGACTCCCAATGAAATTTAACTGAGATAAATGCATTGTCCTATAATTTGATTTTAAAATAGTAATTAATCAAAATATAAGATAAGGAAAACATGGATTAACATTTAGTAAAAAAGTCAGAGTTTAAAGTTTCAACTCTCAAGAAGTTCAGTGTAACACAGTTTTAAAAAATCAAGCCGAAAAATAATAAATAAAATAAAATACAAAAAGCAAAAACCTAACACGGCAAAAGGCTATACTAGCAGAACTATAGTCATGAGAAAAAGTGAGCTGGTGTCTCACTGTTTTATAGTAGTCAGGCTGGATCATGAGTTTTGTGTTCATTTCTAGTAGCACATTTTATAAGGGTCTTTGAAAAATCACAGTGATAGAGAAGGGAGAGCATAAAACAGTGAAAATACATGTGAAGATCATTTTAAAAATTCAAGAAAATGAATATGTAATGAACATCAGTACAAGTTATAAAGTGCCCGAAGGGAGGGCAGAAAGAATGCCGATGATGAAATGACCCTTCTTTTCATAAATGAAGACACTTTGCCCCAGATTTTTTCTCAAAATCACAAGAAGCCTGTTTCACACCCAATTCATGATATTCAGGGTACTGGTTTCCATTACAGAATACTCTTTTTAAAAATAGCTTACAAATTGGCGTGTGGAAGCAAAATGGGACAAACATAACTGGTAGATAACAGCCTGGGAAAAGATACGGAAGATTCCCCCTGAATAACACACAAATGCTTTGAACCAGCAATTCAGTGGCTAACATTTTATCTTATGGATATATTTGTACAAGTGGGCAATGGAAGCAGATGTTCACTGCAAAATTGTTCTGACAAATTAACAGTAGTAATCATGCAAATAAACAAAGGAAACCAGTCAACAATTGTGTTATATCAGTAGTATACACCTGTGCTAATGGAATAATAATCAGTAGCTAGACAGCCTCAGGCTGAAGAACATGGAGTCCTTTGCAGAGAGAAAAAGAGATACAGGAGGGACATCATTCCTCTACTTAGAGCAAGTGACTGAGGGGCAGGGCAGGGGCTTCATAAAGTTGTTGAACGCATAATTAAAATACGTGAAAGTCACATGTAAGCAAAATAAAGCTCGTTCCCTTTGTTTCCAAAGGGGAATGAAGAAATGGAACGTGCTGAGAAATAAATTTCAGGTGAACCATAAAAAATTTTTTCTGATCCTTAAAACTGGCCCAAACTGTGTTTGTTGCCCAAGAAATAAGTGTTCTCTCCCAGAATATATTTAAGCATAGGCTAAGTATGCTTATGAAACAAATATTATGGAGATGCTTTAAAAATTAACTGTGTGGTTAAACTAGGGAACTTATTCTTATAGTGTAGTATTCTACCTTGGAGACTTCACACCAGCTCTAATCCGTTATGTCATCTTGGACAAGTCACAACACTTTGGGAATAAAACATTTTTGTGTCTAAAATGAAGGTTTAAAAATAAAGGAGGGAGGGCCGGCCGAGTGGTGCGATGGTTAAGAACTGGCTTGGGATGCCAGAGGGCCCCGGTTCGGATCCCACATATGAGGGCCAGTGACACTGCCCTCCACAGCTAAGATGCTGAACAACAGCTCAACCTGGAGCTGGGCTGCCATGAGTCACCGGGGATGGCAGGTGGGTTGCAATGGGCTACCGTGTATAGCCAGCAGCCGCAGTGAGCGGCCGTCCAGAAGCTGGCGACTGATCTGCCTCGCCCGGGAAGAACGCAATGATGGTGCCAACTTGGGCCAGTGAAGCAGCGTCCTCCACAACTAGATTGAAGAACAAAACGACAGCAACTTCTCTGTTCCCCTTCCCCCAATTCCCCAGTACTGTTCCCATCCCCCCAATTCCCCAATAAAAGTCTTTTAAAAATAAATAAATAAATAAAGGAGGGAAGGAATTAATGAGAGATTCTTCTTGTCTTTGGGGACAGTAAATTTCCTTATTTAAAAATGTTGTTGTTGTTCAGTGTTCAATTAATGGTAGCACACCTGGTTACATATCCTTGAAGCCTGTTAGCTCAGTATGCATGGAGCTCAACTATCTCTGTCGAAGGAGACAATCAATGACCCAACTTAATAGTTCATTCTGGAAGCAATATGATGGGAAATCATTTAGCTGTCAGAGCAGCTGCACAAACAGCTGTAGGCCCCTGAGGAAGGGTGCTGTTCTCAGCACAGCTTGGTAGGGGAGAAAAGATGCTTTAGGACAGGCAAAATTGGCATCTCTCACCTTCTCAGCAGGACTTTACACAAGTCCAGGAGCCCTGGCTCTGCTGGTATTTACCAGTGGCACTCCGTTCCTGGCTTTCTCTTGGTGTGTACCTCTTGCCACCTTTAGGTTTCCAGTATAGGTACATTGTGTGAGAAAGTGATTTTGTAATGCCAAGGAGACTACTTGCTAATTGCTGTGACTGGAAGCGGAACTGAGTCCTCTTGGTGGTAGTGGCACAGCACTGATCATGGACTTGGAAATGAATCGTCTTAAAGGAGAAGTGGAGTAAGCGGCAAGATGTTGGGTCTTTAATCATCTTATGCCCTTGGTTGACTTGTGGCTCAGAGTGTATAATTTTCTGTGGTTCAGATCTGATGTATTGTGGTTGTGTAGAGAAAAACAAAGGGGGAAAAAACCAGCAGGAAAGAGGGTAATACGCAAAGGCAGTGCCTCTATGATGTGGTAGTTTCCTTAAAAGTAATTTCCTTGTTGTTTTATGGGTTATAAAATCTTTGAATACTTCATTCTTTCACAGATTGCTCTTTAGATTTAAGTGTGAGCTCATAACAATGAAATATTTAACAACAAAATGTCTTTCAATGGATCAACTCGCTGGGGGGTCTGCAGCACTCAGCATACCTAATTAGAGAGAGCTCAGGGAGAGGGCAGATGCAAACAGCAGAGGGCAGCACGTTTAGGAAACTCCTTTGGTTCTCAGACAGTCAGAGGATTATTTTGGGGGCTTCTCTAGGTTTGAAATGCTGAATGTTAATGGATGACAAAGAAGAGTTGCCCAATTTCATAGGCTCTGAGTGGTGGTGGTGCTAGGGGGGAGCAGTTGAGGGATTTGTATGACATTTGTTGATTTTAATTGTTTTACTGTTTAGATATTCATTTGGATCAAGGACTATTGTATTCGCTTGGAATAGTTACACTTTCCTGTCTGTTGCTTCAACTAAATAAAAAAATAATAATTGTAACCAGCTTCAAAATTTTCATAAGAATGGAAAGGCAGTGAGTAAGGAAGGCAGTTGGAGGAAGTGATAGCATGTGTTAACAGAATCCCATCTCCATTTCTTGTGGGGCTCATTTCCCTCCAGTCCCCCAGTTTTTCACTATATTGGAGGAACTCAAATATTCCTCTTGGTCTGAGAACTTATAAAACTTTTCTCTTTGAAATGCATAGGGCCTATTCCTATTACAGTTGAGCTTAAAGTAGGAAGCTGTGCATACTGAAGCCCAAATGTGGAGTATAGATAAAAAGTGAAACTGGAGCTCTGAGGATCACCATTTTAAATCATAGTGATATATCCTTCTAAACGCCTATAACAGCAACAACACTTCCCTAATGGACTTCCACATAGGCACTGTATATAGCAAAAGTCTAGGTTAGATGCCCACTTCTCTTCTCCTATACACCTTGTAGTTGCTGTTCGGATAAGAACACAATTTTTTATTTCTTTGTTTTAAGTTATAGCTTTATGACATGTGAATGTATTCATATATATATATATATATATATATATATATATATATATATATATATATATATGTATGTGTGTTGCCAAAAAATGTATACACATTTTAAGAAAGGAAAAAACTGTATTAAAATCGTAATGCTCAATATATACCAATAATAAAAAATGAATACAAGTCA
>NW_017732236.1:157742-179151 GCF_001890085.2 Hipposideros armiger
GCAGTGTCACTGGCCCTCATATGTGGGATCCAAACCGGGGCCCTCTGGCATCCCAAGCCAGTTCTTAACCATCGCGCCACTCGGCCGGCCCTGTTGTCATGTATTCTTAATGTCACTTGATTTCTCAGATTTACTTTCTTCTTAATAAAGTTTGAGAAGTTTTTATTTTTCTTAATATCTGTTGGACTTTCTTCTTCTGGGAACTATTGTTCATGGTTCTTTTCATATCTATTTTGCTATTTTTCTCATTGAAAAATACAGAAGGTGTCAAAAAATGTATACACATTTTAAGAAAGGAAAAAAACTGTATTAAAATTACACTGATGGTAACCACTTTGCACCTTGTAACTGCAGAAGTCAACTGTGACTTGTGTTCATCTTTTGTTATCGGTATATATTATTACAATTTTAATAGAGTTTTTTCCTTTCTTAAGATGTGTATACATTTTTTGGTACCCTCTGTATGTATTGAGGGTACTCTGAATTTTTATTCTTTTTCCAGTGTCTCTTATTAATCACATGTTCTTAATTTTCAGAATATTTTTCTTTTGGCTAAGGATTTTTAGTCTTGTTTAAAATAATTCTTCCTTACTCAGTGTTCATAGTTTTCTATACTGTCTTCTAAGTTTTAATTTTTAATTTTTTATATAGACGTACCTAATCCAACTCAATTTTTATCTTATATGAGATTAAGGATCAAATTTGCTTTTCCATGTAGATTACAAATTATCTTAGTGGTTTTTTGAATAACCCACCCATCCCCTAGTTCTACATTTTCCATTCTTTTAATTAGGATGTATATTACAATACCAAATCTATGCTTTAATTACCATTGCTTTTAATGTCCTGATAGCTGGTTGGGTAAAATCTCTGTTCTTTTTATTCATACTATTGACTTTTGCTCTTACATATATGTCAGAATCAGTTTCTGCCTTACTTTGTGTATCACTATTAGTATTTTGATTAGAATAATTATAATCTAAAGATAATTTATGTTTGTATTTAAAGCTTAACTATATTGAACAGCTTTACTGAATATTTTCCAATAACCATTATCCTTTTTATTTGACCCAATGGTTGTTTAAATTTTTATTTTTTTAAATTTCCAAGGATATGGACATTTAAAATTATTTTAATTTTTATTAATTTAAAGTGTAAGTGCACTGTGGTGAAAGACTATGATCTGTTTTAGGGAATTCCCTTGAATTTTGTTAAGGCTTACTCTGTCACCTAACACAAGATCAATTTCCCTATATATTCCATGTGTTCTTGAAGAGAAATGAGAATTAAATTTTTGGTTTAGTGTCCTCTATATGTCGATTAGAATAAGCTTGTTAAATTTTCTGTATATTTACTGACACTTGTACATTTTCAAAAGATCTCTAACAATCTTTTATTTTTAAGGTTGAAATATTAACATTTACAAATTAAAATTTCTCAAAGGGTCTATTATAAAATATTTTCTTTGAGCTGGCCCAGGACTGAGTAAGGTAATACATTTATGAATCCCTCAGGAAACAGGCTTTCCTATTTAACTTTTCTTTGAGCATGAATGCCCTTTCTGACTCCAGGGAAAGTCAGAAAAATGAAAGGCATACTTATGCAAGTTATAACACAGGAAGTGAAAGTTGACTATCTAAGAAGTAACAGTACCACAGGAACTACTGGAATTACCCCAAGATAGCCTTTGTTGACAAAAATGAAAATCAACCATATGGACTGGGGAGATTATAATAGTGTCTTATGGACTGACACTTGCTCTGAATTTAGAAGGCTTTTCTAGATCTTCCCAGTCTTTTGTGATTAAGGTCACTTTATTGCTAATCCCCTTCTACTACTGAGCAAGTAATAAGGACTTAGTGTAAACTTCATGCTCGAGTGATAGGAGGATGACATTTTGTTCTAGTTAGTATTAGATGATACAAATTGTATCCCATCACCAACTCCTATTAATTAGAATGCCTATTTCACCCTACAGGATTTTAAGTTCAATATATCACATTCTTGGAGTAATTGATTCTGTGTTGCTGAAAGAATTTTTCAAGGTAAGGTCTGCTGAAGTCCTGGAAATCAATTGTAATGGAAGGTAGTTGTTCCTAAAATCTAGCTGCTCTGTGATTAATAAATCTGGTTGGCAACAAAAAAGAAAATGCCAGAGATTTCTATGTCCCATGAAAACTGCTCATTAAATCAAGCTTCATATAAAATTGATTTTGACAAAAGAGTGTTCTTTGCAGATGTTCTGGCACTTTCTGATGGGAGAGTATCACAAATGTGAAAGCACATATATATTGTCACACATCTCTAGCTTTCTTTCCTGTCAAAGGTAGACAGACATTTAAGTGGAAAGCTAACTTTCCTGAGAATAGATCAGTTCAATTACACTATAAAGTGAAAAACTCACATTGGGGCCTTCCTCTTTACTTTAGCCCACACAATAATGTGTAGAGGGCTTCTCAAGTTCTTCACAAAAATATCATAAAGAATTTAATTAAAAACAAAATATTTGAGAAATTCTCTTAGCTTCATACATAAAGCACTTTTGAAATAACTAAAATATTAGCAGCACCAAAAAATACAAATTTGTCATGAAAATGGACTGTCAGCTTTTACTGTATATAGACACACATTCAGTAAAAGTTGTTTAATTTGCTAAAAAATAACTCATTGAAAAATACCCAAATCCATATTACAAAACCAGTATAATCAGCAACACATAAGGTAGGACCGTGACCTCATTTTTCTCTATATCTCAATTTCTCCATCAGTATGACTGAGATGTGTTCAAACATTTCTATGATCTTTCCAACTTAAATATTCCTTGAATCTGTGATTTTATGTTCTTTTTCACATGCTATCAGGGTAATGGGTGGTCTCTGTCACATAACTTAGATGATTACATAACCTTTTATTGAATATAATTCAATAACACCCAAACAAACCTTGGTGTTCCCAAGGGAGAACAAGACTCAATATCATAAATCATTGATGAATTCAATGTTCTGGCATAAGAGATAAATTGCCAAGAAATCAGTTCATATCAAGACTCTTTCTTTGTTGTTATTAACTTTTACCTTTTCCGAAGTCGAAAAACATTCAATCTAAACCTTTTATAGTTATATTTTCATACCACACAGTAAGCCTTTTATGCATGCTTATGAAGTGAATATAGACATGTAAATAAACCCCAGTTTTACTAAGTTCAAGGTTTGGTGCAAAGAAAAAGGGAAAAATCAATGAAGAAAATATGTAAAAAGATGAAAATTGTTAGAGAAATGTATTTCCTTTCTAGTCTATGAGGATGTTGCAAGAATGAACAAATAAAAACGAATAATACAGGAGTATTTGCTCATGGATGATTCATTCATTCAAAAACCAAATTTTGCCTCCTGGCATTTGCCTTATAATATGCTCTTATATATGCTGTGTGTGTGTTTGTGTGCATCTAGATCTAGATAAACATACTACAGATGTGTGTTTACATGTTTCGGCATTTAAAACTATGTTACTGTTCTCTGGTTCTACTGTACATGCTCCATTACTTATATTTTTAATACTTTGAATTTGCTGATTTTCCTTTTTCTTACTGATAGAAAAGGTCCCAGCCAGAAGGGAATGATAATCCACAAAACTGCAGCTCAAGTAGTAAGTACCTCTTCTGCAAAGCCTATGCCCATTTTCTTAGATAATCATGTCATTCTGCTTTAATCACTATTAATCATCTATTCTGGCATGTACCAGTTTTTTCTACTTTATTTTATTTTTTTGCTAATTGATGACATTCGTAAAGGTAGAAATCAGATATTATTTCTCTTTGCATTGCTGGGGAGGGAGGGACAGAAGCAGGCTAAACCAAGCATTGTCCTCCATTTTCTAAGTAGTTACTTCCTGAAAGGGAGCTTTGGCCTGGTATTCGCATAAGGTTAAGGTCTGTATTACCTTCAACCACAGCCGTACATCAGGAGTAGTCCCCGATTGTGGAAACTATTTTCTGACTACATGACACCAATAACAGACAATAATTTACACGATGGGACAAATGAAGCCACGTATATATTTCTGAGAATTGAAGAGAATGTTAGTACAGACAGCCCTGTGTGTGCAGGGGTTTTAGCCTCATAGTTCTGCCAAGCTAAGGAAGTTATACCTTTTGCTCAGAGATTTTCAAAACAATAAGTGTATGCTTTTTCCAAATAAAACATGGCGAAAAGGAAAAAATAACCCACTGGATTTCCCTGTTTACTCTGAATGATTAGTTTGGCAGGAATGGAAAACATTTTTGGGGGGAAAGGGTCATTTTCTCTCCGTCTGGGGGTAAAAATGACCCAAACAGCCTCTTGTTCTTTCTGATTCTGGCTGGCCTCTAAAAGGGGTACGCGTATTCTACCAACATGATCTATGGGGGAAAAAAAGGCTTTATGATGGTCATAAATCTCACAGCCTCCGAGGAAAAGTCCAGAGCAGGCGCGTGATGCCATCTGACTGACACATATAAATGATGCATTTTCTGCTAGAGCCACAGCTCATCTCCATAATCCCCACAACTGCTGAGAAGACACAGTGAGAAATGCAGTCTATCCAATGCCATGGCTAAAACAAAATCAGCTGCAGTTAATCATTTATCGACCTCCCCAGATCATAAGCCCAGAAAGTAAATACCATCAGTAGGCTGCAATGATCCAGGGAATTTTGTAGGAAATCTTGCATTTATAAATAAAACCATACACAATAACCAAAATTGGCATCTATGTGAAAGCATCGGTACTGTACATTCCTTTTATTTCATTAGAATTTCATTCTCAGGAATGAAGGTTCACCTTAATACGTGAAGCTATTATATGATAGTAGGAAAAGAAGTTTTATTTAAACTTTTAGAAGTCAAATTTTCTTGAAAGGGCACACCAAACTCCCACTTCAGTTGAATTCTGTAACCAGAAATAAGAGGATTTCTGTAGAATTTCAATTAATTTGCTTACTCTGTAGAGTTGAGAGTTTACGGTACACGTTGCAGGTAATAGGAGATATTTGGCCTGTGGAAATGGGGACACACATGGGAATGTTTGGAAAGCCCTCCATGACAACCCAACATCTCCTCCTTCCTTCCAATGTTTAATCCCCACTTAGGGTTCCTGAGACAGTGAACACTTAGGAAACCCTTGGGTAACTGGAAATGGCAGCTCTCTGCTTATCTTCTTATGGGATACAGTCTCTGGTCAGTTTCCTTTCTCCTACAGCCCTGATCCTCATTTCCCCTCCCGTCATGCTGTTGCCCAGATCTAGCTGTCTATTCCACATTATTGAGGAAATAAATGAAGGCTGAGAACACACAACAAGAAAAGTCACTGACCTCCTTTTAGGCACTCATTAGATACATATTTAAAGGACTAAATTCCACAAAAGGACTTTCTGATTTGCCGGAGCTCATAACTTTTAATGTATCAGATTTTTAACATTCAAAAACAATTTGTTTTCTCAGCGATTATAATATTTATGGTTTTCATCCTCTGGTCCATACTTACCACAGGAAAATATATTTGATATAGTGGAAAATGTGTAATATATACATACACATAGGCACACATATACACATACACACAAAACAGAACAAATTTCAATATCTCAGAATCTTATAATGGGAAATAAAAGTTCACATTCTGGGTAGCTCAGATAAATGTTATACGCTTTGGACATAGCATTCACTCCCCCCACTTCTTACTTATGAATGGCTACTAGGTACCTTTACAGTTTATGGCTTTACTTGAAGATAAAACAAATTGAATGAACAATTGCAAAGATACACAACATGTACAAAATTCACTTCTGCTATTATCTGAAATCATGTATATGCAAAGAACTTTTACACAAATAGGAAAAAATGGATACATGTTCAAGTGACCCTAGATATGACAGACACATTTGCACAAAAGACTTGATTATAAGCAAAATCAGTGATGCCACCCCATACAATAAGTCATCAGTTGTTCATCATCAAAGTGTTTCCCTTTTCCTCTAGAACTTCTAAAATATATTTTCAAATTGGTAGTTCTGTGTAGATCTGATCTTTTCTGTAGGCTTTAACTCTGCAGGGCAAGAAACAGAACTTAAAATCTGCTTTTGCCTCCCTCAGGAGTACATACGCTGTTGCTGCCTAATGCTTGCAGATTGATATGTTGTTTGAAAAGCACAGGTCTAGACCTAAATCCATTCTTTCCTTGTCACATCTGACAGCAATGGAATCAGGCTTTCATTTATTAGCATAATTGTGCTTCCTCACTCCTGCTGGCCCTGCAGGGGCACAAAGATGTCCCCCATACTGTCCTGCCAAACACTCCCACACATTTTCGCCCTTACTGTAAGCCACCTGCCAGTGGCACATCCAGCATTTTACGTGCTCCCGAGTACCCCTCTTACTCAACAAGGCACCACTTCTCAATCATCAGACTTTGTACTGTTGGCACTTCTAGCAGGATTACTGGGTATAGAAAGGTAGAAGTCTAAAGTTGAAAGTCATGGCTATACGTGAGAAAAGTATACAAAAACGATGCCCTGACTGAAGAGTACATTTTCTACTTAGAAAGCACTGAAACTTGTTCAACACATATGAATGCTCCTGGCAGGCAATTCACACAGTAGAGATATAAAAATAGACTAATCAAGATGGCCCACATTCTCAAAAAGATGTACTTGTGTAGCTGCAGGTTTCATTTAAAAAGACCTCTTACTCTGATTTTTATAAAAAGTATAGAGATCTTTTAAAATAGTGACTTAATTTTTAATTTATTATAAGTGGTTTTAAATTATAAAATATTGCAAACATACCAGTACCACAGGAGAAAATATAACAGAAATCTATGTGCCCTCATTACTACTGAGTAAAGTATAGGCTTGCTGTATATGCTTTAGATCTTTACAGAAAAGGGAAAAAAGTGATTATAAATGTAATCTAAGTTAATTATTAAAAATTTAAGAAAGAAGAAAACTACAAAAAGTAAAGATCCTAATGATATTCTTATCATGTTGATATCTCTCTGTGCTATATAATTTAAACGTTCACCATATCTTTTTTTTCACCATATCTTTTGATTGCACCTTGCATTCATCTACATGTAGCCATGTTGTGTCCAAACCAATAATTAAGCCAACATTGACAATGGCAAAGAAGAAGATTCAAAATTACGTGAGTCATCAATGAGATTAGGGAGTCAATGAATAAGTCAACTTTTCTATGGACTTTTTATCATTTTATATATTTTCTTTATTATTTATAACTAGTTAAGTCATGGTTCCTGTAATTTGCAGGCAAAAATTATTTAAACTAATACAATCCTACTTGTCTTTAATGATACAACTAGAATTCAAGGGTAAGCCTGATATAATTTCCCTTGCTTTTCTGGGAAATTGCTTTTAGAAATTGTTCCTTATCCTCCAATTCTAAACATTTTTTAAAAATATTACTTTAACAATTTTTATTATTTTTATTTTATTGGGGAACAGTGTGTTTTTCCAGGATCCATCAGCTCCAAGTCAAGTAGTTGTTTCAATCTAGTTGTGGAGGGTGCAGCTCAGTGGCCCATGTGGGGATCGAACTGGCAACTGTGGTGTTATGAGCACTGTGCTCTAACTAACTGAGCTAACCGGCCATCCCCCCAACCCCCCAGTTCTAAACATTTTTACAGTATATATTGATGTCTTAATCATTCCCAGAACATGAAACATGCTGATTGTTTTAAACTATAGATTCAAGTCTCCCTTTATTTCAGAATATCTGTCCTCTACTGTACTAGAACTTACTTATGGTCCTTTTTTCAGAATTTTGGGAATGTTGCATGCTTGTTCTAAATTATCTTATTCTTCATATCTGCCATATTTTCTCACTTTTAGATCTGCCCTTTACAGATGTATTTTGTGTGATTTTGTTAAGCCTATTTTCCATGTTCTTCCTACTAATCACTTTCAATGAATCCTCACATTAGTTAATACATCAACCATATGAGGTAGGTACTTATGTGAGACCCATTTCTGTAAAATTAAATTAAGGAATTGAATTATCAAATAATTTTGCCAAGGGATATATATTTTATTATAGGCATAATCAAGATTCAGAATCAGATCTGACTCTTAATCTGAAATTTTAACTACTTGCAGTATAAAAATTAGTTTAGTGTAAGAGAAGATTCTGAAGTTATACCGCCTGAGTCACATCATGATATTAATATAAAATGTATTTTATGAGATGATATGTCATACAAAAATATACTATACTATACTATACTATACTATACTATACTATACTATACTGCTTCCTACCAGCAATAGCGACCAAATGGTACATTAATAGATTAAGACTTTTTTTGAATTTCTGCTTTTGACAGTGGGAGACTATTAAGTTATAGTGACCATCCTGACTCACTGTCTTTAGTCTCTCAATCTTCTCTCACTGGCTCTCTCATATTCAACTATGCTCATCTCATAGTCTCTACCTCTAAACTGATCACCACCATCATTTGATAAAAATTGCAAGTGCTTTGGAGTCAGATGTCCCTGGGTTCAAATCCTGACTTTCTAGCAATGATCTTGGACTGTGGTTTCACCTCATTCAGCCTCAATTCTCTTACCTATTGGATCAGATAACAGGTGCTACATATGCCATGACTGCTAGTTCATGTGCGTGTCTTACAGCTTCCTATTACAGGTGCCTATAACTCTCTACCTGAGGGATTTCTTGGACTACAGGAGCATGTTTGACCTGTGTGTGGAACTGGACACAAGTGCTGGATTGTCGATGTCCCTGGAAGCAGCCCTAAAAAATGGTGCATGCAAGTTGGAGTTTAAGACCTGAGGTTTTTCCTTTGGGTGGAGTAACCATGAGACATATTCAACAATATCTTACAGGTTTTACACTGAGATTGGGTCTCATTTAGTATAATGGTGACCTGTTTGTTAACATAATTTTTGTGGCTTCCTTCTCTTCTCTTTTTGACTTTTCTACTCTCCAGTGGGTTATTGGGTGGGATCATCTCCCAAATAAACTATTTACGCTTGAATCCTTATTTCAAGCTCAAATTCTGAAGGAATACAAACTAAGACACCTGTAACGATGAATAATACTACTAATAATTACAACACCTAATTAACTGAGCATTTACAAGTACATGAGACAATATAATGAGGCCTTTCACATGAGCCAATTGAGAAGATATTATTATTATTATCTTAATTTAACAGATGATATAACTGAATCACAGAAGGAAGTAACCTGTCAAATCACACAGACTTGTACTGAGATGAACCAGAATTCTAATTCCACAGCCTGTATTCTTCAGTCCTTACATTATATTTTCAGCTGAGTTAGTGGAAAAAGGCAAGAGTCTAGGATGGAGGAATTAGTGAAACAATCAACTTGTAAACCTTTTAATGATTTTTTTGCTATAAAAGGAGAGCAGAATGATTTAAGAACTTTTGTGAGGAGGTGATGGGGCTGAGATTGAGATCATATTTGCAATGCTGGAATATCACATGAGGGAAGCGAGAGGAGACTAGTTAGATGCTGTTATAATAATTTCAGGAATGGTTAACTTTACTAGGGAAATGGCAGCAGGAAGGGAGAGAGGTGGACAAGTTTTACAAACATAAAGAATATAGTGTTGTTTATACTTAATGATGCATACAAGTAGTGATGAGGGGAGAGAAAGGCCTCAAAACCTTCCAGGTTTCTGACTTAAGTGATAAGGCAGTAAAAATTACATTTGCTGATATACATGCAGCAGGAAAAGAAACTCCTGTAGGAGGGGGTACAGGTTTACTTCAGAGGTACAGGTAAACAATCTGTTATAATATGGAGTAAAATGCATTAACATAGGGTAAATACAGGGGCATTGCAGATGCATTTGGCATCTAACTCAGTCCCAGGACATGATGAATGAAGAAAGGGCTATCTAAGATCAGAAATGAAGAATGAAGAGATGCTATCTACATCCCTCCATATCCTACATACATCTGAACTACATTTAAGGCCAAGTGATTCACCTTTTGGAAGCTGTTCCTCTCACAGTTTTTACCATGTTACAATCGGATGTTAACTTATTTAAAGTGTAAGGGCACTCTCCCACCTCAAAAATCTCTAAATAGCATTAAAAATACAGAGCTTAAAAAATTTTAATGTAGCCATCATCCCTTCCTCCCTCTGCCTCTCCTTTCTCCACTGACATTATAAATACTAGTTCACATTTCACGTGAAAGTTAAAATACGCCAGATACTGACAAATATAGGGCAAAAGCTTCTCAAAAACCTTTACGCACACTTCAGGTAGAAATCATAAGAAGAAGTGTCTGCCAGCCTACTCTTTCTATCATAAAATACAAGAGCATTTATAGTTTATTAATGGAAATACAGGTTTATATCAGTAGAAATATGGAGTTTTCTCATCAGTGAGGTGTGTGCTCAGATATTAGTCTCAGGGGCTGGGTTTCCTTCTCTGAGGGAATTCCTAAACATCAGTGCAGAGACCTAGAGAGAATTTCTAGATGTAATCAGTAAGATGATAGACCAGGGTATCGTTTGGGTCATGCCCACCATAAGATAAATTTCACTCATGGGCAACTCTAGAAACAACCACTTTTCAAAATTCACACACCAAAATCCATTATCAATTTGTTTATTATGCTAATGTGGCAGACAGAATAATGGTCCCCCAAAGATATCCTACTATCCGGTACCTGTGAATATGGTATCAGACATGGCAAAAGGACTTCGAAGATATGATTAAGGATATTGAGATAGGGGGATTATCCTGGGGCTTAATCTAACCACAAACATCCTTATAAGAGGAAGGCAGAGGAACAGAGTCAGGGAGAGAAAATATAAGGGAGGACACAGAGGTCAAAGAGGAAGGAAAATGCAGCACTACTGGTTTTGAAAATGGAGGAAGGGGCCACAAAGTCAGTGAACATGGTGGCTTCTAGTAGTTGGAAAAGATAAGGAAATTGATTTTCCCCTAGACTCTCTAGAAAGAGTGCAAGCCTGCCAACATCTTGATTTTAGCCCAGTGAAACTGATTTGACTCCTGACTTCCAAAACTACAGAATAATAGATCTGTGTTGTTTCATGCCACTCAGTTTTTAGTATTTATTATAGCAACAATAGTAAACTAATACAACTAGTAAATGGCATTATCATTTATGACAGACAACAGTGTAGTTCAATTATTTTGAAGAAAGTCATTCTATCTGCATTAATATTAATACATCCTATCTTTGGAATGCAATCAACCATATATTAACAGCAACCATTAATTCACATAGCTTTTTTTTATGTTTTCAATTTATTTTCTGGATGAAACAACTAAATCGTGCCATAATAAAATGTAATAAAGCACCCAATAAAGTTACAGAAGAGTATCTGCAGCCTTAGAGTTATGATATCCAATCTGGTAGCCACATGTGGCTATTTCCATTCAAATTTAAATTAATTAAAACAAAATAAAATTAAAACTTCAATTACCCATTCGCGCTAGCCACACTTCAGGAGCTCAGTAACTATGGGTGGATAATGGCTACCGTATTGGAAAGTGCGGATTACAGAATATTTCCATCCTTATGTTGCTTTCAAACATCTTTTTGTTTTTATATTTGGCCATAAAATTTCTCACAAGTCCCCTATTCCAGAATGGACGTAGAAATCTTAAACTTAAAAACACATTTAGGGCCAGCCGAGTGGCACGTTAGTTAAGAGCTGGCTTGGGACGCCAGCTCTGAACAGCAGAGCCCTCGTTCGGATCCCACATGAGGGCCAGTGACACCGCCCTCTACAGCTAAGATGGTGAACAACAGCTTGACCTGCAGCTGGGCTGCTGTGAGTCACCAGCGATGGCGTAGGCTGCAGCCCCTGCTGCAGTGGGCTGCCATAAGGTACCATGTGTGGCCAGCAGCCAGCATGAGTGGCCATCAGCTGGCGTGAGCTGTCAAGAGCCACTGTGAGCGGCCGTCCAGAGGCCAGGGACCGATCTGCCTCACCCGAGAAGAGCGTAATGATAATACCAACATGGGCCAGTGAAGCGATGTCCTCCACAACTAGACTGAAGAACAAAAGGACAGCAACTTGTCTGTTCCCCTTCCCCGATTCCCCAGCGCTGTTCCCCTCCCCTAGTTCCCCAATAAAATCTTTTTAAAAAACCAAAAAAAACCCCCACATTTAAACTACTTATAATTTCATTTTTTAATTTAGGAAAGCCTGAAGAGAAACAGCAAATCATAAACTATAATGAATTTCTGTTTCAGCAAAAAATAAATATCTGGAAAATCAGTAGATAATAAGGACATGCAACTAACATTTGAGAGTGGCAAAGCACTTTTGAAAAATTCAAAACAGAAACAAAAAGAATACAGCAAGAAAGAATCAAAACCCCAGCCTGGGGAGTCATTGTAAATTAAAAAACAAGAATAAACTCACAGGAGCATGCACACACACACACACACACACACACACCACACACACACACACACACACACCACACACACACACACACACACACACACACACCACACACACACACACACACACACGATTCCCTCCCTCCTTGTGGAAGAGGGCAGAGGATCTCTAGAAAGCATATAAACAACCATAAATTCTACTCCAAAGAAAAATCATTAGTTCAGCTTGTTCTGGTTTATAGAAAACATCTACCTGTAATAAAATAATCAAGTGAAACCAGGATCTCTAAAGGTATAAAAGAATGAATACTGACTCTTGGAATTATGCTGTTCAACGTGATACCAATGTTAGTATTTTTACACACAGGATTGATGTTGAGATTAGATAGAGGGGTCTCCAGTATAATGAAGGAGAAGCAGGCAGCTAAGATACTCGACTTGCAGCTAAGACTTTTTTGCAGTGCAGTAACATTGATATTAAGGAAGAGTATGCATTGCAATAACACGGGAACCTTATATCAAAAGTTTGAGAGGAAATAAAGGAGGCATACAAAACATGCTTCAGGATGTCGGTAAAGCTGGATGATGATAGGAAGATGGAATACAACTTCCTATACTGATGACTACAATGTCTTAAAAAGGAAATGGTGTTTCTGGCATGAGGGAGTGGCAGCATAAAATTGTGCTGAGGCCGACTCCGATGGAACTAAAATGGAAGTGCTATCAAGGACACAGAAAGAGACATAATTTGAATAATACAGAAGCAGCCTGTCATGCGCATTGCACAGTTAAATTCCCAAGATTTTCTGGAGAAACCAAAACCACCAACCTGTCTCCTCTGATGGCCCATCTAGCTACCCAAAGGCAGAATAACCCAACTGGTGCAGGCTGCCAGGTAATCGGCAAAGGACTCAAGAAGAGAAAAACAAAGTCTGCTATTTCCAAAAGTTTACAGTTTCTTCTTTCCTCTTTCTCATCTTTAAATCCTATTTTTACCTCTCATAGATGAAATCAATGTGTGTGTTAGTTTCCCTCGTATACAAGTAAAATACCATACTAATAATTACAGATATGTTTGAGTTGTTATTTAACAGGCAGGTTGAGGCGAGATAGAAAGTTTAGAGGGAAGTTTTTGCTGAGCAGGCCTGGGTGAAAGCAGGACACACTCCAGATCCCTGAAGGAGATGATTATAATCCTCTTCAGTCACAGAGCCTCCTAAAATAGGCTTTCCACTGTTCAATTTCCTATTAAACTCAAAATGAGCAGAGAGTTTATGTGGAATTGGGGACAGTACAACTTCATTACCCTGAAAGCATAAAGTCAGGATTTTACCTGCACGGGGAAACAATTCCCCACTGCTTTTAAAAAAATAAGCTTTTTGTTTTAGAACAGTTTTATTTTATTTTTTAAAAATAGTATCATGTCGGCCAGCCGAGTGGCGCGTTGGTTAAGAGCTGGCTTAGAACGCCAGCTCTGGGCAGCAGGGTCCCTGTTCAGATCCACATGAGGGCTAGTGACACTGCCCTCTACAACTAGGATGGTGAACAACAGCTCCACCTGGAGCTGGGATGCTGTGAGTCGCCTATGGCATAGGCTGCAGCCCCTGCTGCAGTGGGCTGCCATAAGCTACCATGTGTGGCCAGCAGCCAGCGTGAGCGGCCAGAAGCTGGTGTGAGCTGCCAAGAGCCGCTTTGAGTGGCCGTCCAGAGGCTGGCAACCAATCTGCCTCACCCAGGAAGAGCACAATGATAATACCAACATGGGCTAGTAAAGCAACGTCCTTCACAACTATACTGAAGAACAAAAGGATAGCAACTTGTCTATTCCCCTTCCCCTGATTCCCCAATGCTGTTCTCCTCTCCCAATTCCCCAATAAAATCTTTAAAAATAAATAAATAAATAAATAAATAAATAAATAAAATAGTATCATGTCATCTGCATATAGTGACAATTTTACTTCCTCCTTTCCAATTCATTTTTTTTTTGTGGGGGGGAGCGGAGGGAACAGTGTGTTTTTCCAGGACCCATCAGCTCTAAGTCAAGTAGTCGTTTCAAGGGCACAGCTCAATGGCCAATGTGGGGATCAACAGCTCCAAGTCAAGTAGTTATTTTCAATCTAATTGTGGAGGGCGCAGCTCAATGGCCCATGTGGGGATCGAACGGGCAACCTTGCTGTTATGAATACTGCGCTCTAACCAATTAAGCTAAACAGATGCCCCAGAACAGTTTTAGATTGATCAAAAATTGCAGACACATGCAGTCTCTCCTATTATATTACATCTTACATGACATTGGTATGGTATATTTGTTACAACTAACTAACTAATGTTGATACACTATTATTATTAACTAAAATCTATAATCTTTCAGATTTCTTAGTTTTCACCTAAGGCTCTCCTGGCTGTGACAGTTCACTAAACATTCCTCATTTTTTTTATTACCTTAACAGTTTGAAGATTACTGGCCAGGAATTTTGTAGAACTTCACTCATTCTGGATTTGTGTTACTATGTGTTTCTCGTGATTAGACTGCAGTTATGTGTTTTGGGGAGGAAGTCCATAATGATAAAATGACATTTTCTTCATATCAACATGACTCATCACTATTGATGTTAACCTTGACTACATGTTTGAGGTAGTGGTAGGTTTTCCCGCCAGATAATTACTCCTTTCCTCCCCTTTTCATACTGTACTTAATTTTTGGAAGGAACTCATTATGCCCAGCCCATTTCTAAGGAATGGGGAGTTATGTTCTATCTCCTCAAGGACAGCGTATCTATATAAATTATTCAGAGTTCTTCATGGGCAATATGTCTATTTCCCCCATTTAGTAATTTATTTAATCATTTACTTATAAATGTATGGACTGATAGATGTTTCTTTTATATTTTGGGTTATATATAAGCTGATACTTCTTTATTTATTTTGTTCCTCAAATTTTTCCATTTTTGGCCATTGGGAGGTCTTTCAGTTAGTTGGTTCATGTATCCTTTGGACATACACTTATCAGTGCAAGGTTTTTTTGTTTATTTTTAACATTTCCTTACATTCTAGCACTACAAAATGCTCCAGGCCTATCTTGTATATTTCCTGCCTTAGTCTTAGAACCAGCCCTTTCCCCAAGGAGCCCTGATTCCTTTTCTTGGACAAAGGCATTAGAAACTAAGATCTGAACACTAGGTGGACTTGTTGCTACTGGGGTGTCATGGCTTAGGCCTTCTCAGGTAACAGAGCAAGGGAATATATCTGTGTATATTAACCCATATGTATATACACATATCTAAACTAAACATGAGGTCAGACTGATGTTTCAACTCCTCTAGCCTCTTCCCTCGTTTACCTGTAATTCCTCACTCCAATAATGAGAAACTTGACTCTCACCATCTGTGATCCGTTTACTTAATTGTTCAGTTCCAGTATGTGTGTAGAGTGGTTTCAGAATGGTCAACCTGAACCCCTGTGGGAGACAATGTTACTGTACTTGTGTACAGTTTCTTTTGCCTTTGGTCTTGCAGATTAGACTCATTTCCAGTTACTTAGATCACTACCTCTTCAGTGTGTTTATTTTGTACATTTGTAACACAGTTGTATTGTTTTTTCACATTCTGGATTCGACCTGCAACAAGTCTTGTATATCCGGAATAAATTCCACTTAGTTGTGGTTTATAATTCTTTTTATACATTTTTGGTTTAGATTTTCTGGTATTTTGTTGAAGATTTTTGCATCTATATCATGAGAAATATTCGTCTATAGTTTCCCTTATTTTAAATATCTTTATCTAGTTTTGGTAATGGGTCATATGGGTCTCATAGAATGAATTAGGAAGCATTCCTTCTACTTCAATTTTATGGAAGAAATTGTGGAGAATCGATACCATTTGTGAAAAGTTTGGTGGAATTAATCAGTGAAATCGTCCGAGTCTGGTATTTTCTTTTTTGGAAGGTTGTTAACTGATTCAACTTTAATGGATAAAGGATGTTGCAGATTATCTCTTTCTCCTTGTGTGAGATTTGGTAGTTTGAGTCTTTCAGGAAATTAGTTCATCACAGTTAATTTATCAAATTTGTGGACATAGAGTTGTTTGTAGTATTCTTTATTATCTTTTTAATCAACATGGGATTAGTAATGGTGACCTTTTTTCATTTCTGAAATTGTTAAGTTGTGTCTTCTTTTTTTTTTTTTTTAGACTGCCTAGAGGTTTATAAATTTTACTGACTTTCCCCCAAAGAACCAGCTTTTGGTTTTGTTAATTTTCTCTATTGTTTTCTTATTTTAAATATAATTGATTTCTGCTCTAATTTTTGTTATTTCTTTTCTTCTTGTTGCTTTAGGCTTAAAATATTCTTCTTTCCCTAGTTTCCTAAAGTGAAAGTTTAGATTATTGACTTTAGAGGCTTTCTTCTTTTTGAATACAAGTATATGCATTCAGTGCTCTAAATTTTTCTCTAAGCACTGTTTTCACTGCATCCCACAAATTTTGATAAGTTGAATTTTGATTCAGCTCAGAAATTATTTTTTAATTTCTCTCACTACATTTTCTTCAAGCCATGTGCTATTTAGAAGCATGTTGTTTAATTTCCAAATAATTGGAGATTTTCCAGCTATCTTTCTGTTAACTAATTTCTATTTTAATCCCACTATAGCCTGAGAACACACCATATTTTGCCAAGTGTAATGTGCACTATTTTGCCCAAATTTGTGAGGGAAAAATAAGGATGTGCATTATACACAGGTAGTGCTAATTCTGTATCTATATAAATGTTTTTAATTCTTTTATGTATGTTTATAAGTTAAAAGTGTAATAATAAATAAATAAATGCTAAAATTCTTTTATTATACAAAAAACAAGTACCTAAATATAAACAAATAAAAATTTGGATTAAAAAATTAAAACGAAAGATTTTTTTCCTGGAAGTTTGGGCCAAAAACGTGGGCGTGCATTATACATGGGAGCGCATTATACATGGCAAAATGCAGTACTTTGTATGATGTCTGTCCTTTGAAATTTCTCAAAGGGAGTTTTATGACCCAGAATGTGGTTCCTCTTAGTAAATGTTGCATGTGAGCTTAAGAAATATGTTAATCCTGTTGTTGGATGGAGCAGTCTATAAATGTCAATTAGATGAAGTGGATTATTAGTGATATTCAGGTCAACTTTATCCTTATTGATTTTCTGTCTCCTTGATCTATCAATTATTGAAATCTCCAACTATAATAGTGGATTTGTTTATTTCTCCTTTTAGTTCTATCAGTTTTTATTTCAGGTATATTATTTATACTGTCTTATAAGTTGCATTCACATTTTAAATTACTACATCTTTTTTGAGAATTGTCCCCTTTATCATTATGTAATGCCTGTCTTTATCCCTGATAATTTTTCTTTGTCTAAAGTCTATATTCTCTGAAATGAATATAGCTAGCTGCTCCAGCTTTCTTTTGGTTAGTGTTAGAATCGTATATACCATATTTCCCCATGTATAAGACACACCTTATTTTGAAAAATTTGGCTTCTAAAAACCGGGTGCATCTTATACAGTGGTTGTAGATTTCAAATGCCATAGATGGAACTGAGAATGAGGCAATATATGAAGACAGTGATTCATCATCAGACACAGATGAGGACAAGCTAATGGTTGGGAGTTTTGACAGTGATGAGAAGTTGTATGAATTTTATGATGAATGAAACTTGAGTTCAATAACTTTATGTAATACATTTTTTTTTAATTTTGGGCCCCAAAATTATGGTGCATCTTATACATGGGGAAATACAGTATTTCTCCATCCCTTTAAATTATCTGAATCTTTATATTTTAAATAAGATATTTGGAGACAACATAGGTGTTTTTATCCACTCTGAGAAGATATTTTTAATTGGTATATTTAGATGAGTGATTTTTAAGTGATTACTGGTATAGTTGGATTAATATCTACCAAGTTTATAACTGATTTTTACTCAGTGCATTTTTCTTTGTTTCTGTCCCCAGCCTTTTTCCTGCTTTGTCTGGTTTTAACTGAGCCTTTTATATAATCTCATTTTATCTCTTCTCTTAGTATATTCATTATACTTCTTTTAGAAGACTTTTAGGGCCAGCCAAGTGGCTCAGCTGGTTAAGAGCTCGCTTGGGAGTGCCAGCTCTGAGCAGCAGGGCCCCAGTTCGGATCCCACATGAGGGCCAGTGACACTGCCCTCTACAGCTAAGATGATGAACAACAGTTCAACCTGGAGCTGGGCTGCTGTGAGTCGCCGGTGATGGTGTGGGCTACAGCGGGGCTGCTGTGAGCCACCGTGAGCAGTGGACCAATGACCATTGACCGATTGCCTCACCCAGGAAGAGTGCAATGATCATACCAACATGAGCCAGTGAAGCGACGTCCTCCACAACTAGACTGAAGAACAAAACAACAATTTGTCTACCTGTCTGTTCCCCTTCCCCGATTACCCAATGCTGTTCCCCTCCCCCAATTCCCCAATAAAATCTTTTTAAAAAAAGAAGACTTTTAGTAGGAGTCCTAGGATTTCCAATTTAAACAATATAAGCCCACTTTCCAATAACACTATCCTGCTACATGTACGGTATAGGTACTTTACAACAGAATATCACAGTCCTTCTATCGCTTAAGATTTTTCTGTCATATATTTCACTTATTCACATGCTATAATCACCCAATATATTGCTATTAGTTTACTTTAAACAAATAGTTATCTTTTAGATCAATTAAAAATAAGAATACAAGATTTTACTTTATATTCATTTATTCTTTCTCTGACACTCTTCTTTATGCAATTGAGTTTCTGACCTATATACATTTTCCATCTTCCTGAAGAATTCCTTTTAGCATTTCTTGCAGGAAAGATGTAGTGGCAATATATTCTCTCAGTTTTCATGGGTGAGAGAATGATTGTATTTCTTCTTCACTTCTGAACAATAATTTTGCTGGATATAGGATTCTAAGTTGTGGGTGTTTTTTTTCTTTGAATCCCTTGACTTCATGCAAGATTTCCTCTTTGTCTTTGGTTTCCTAAAATTTAAGTATGATATGCCTTGGTGGAGGGGTATTTTGGGGAGGACAAGGTTTTTGACTGTCATGAAATTTGAAATTTCTCAGCCATTATTACTTCACATATTTCTCTTCTGTTCTCTTTCTCCTTCTGGTATTCAAATTATGCAAAAATCTCCAAAATACCTTCTGGTATCAAATGAAGTACCTTATGACCCAGCAATTCCACTTTTGGGTATTTATCCAAAGAAATCCAAAACACTAATTCAAAAAAATAGATGCACCCCTATGTTTACTGCAGCGCTATTCACAATAGTCAAGGTATGGAAACAACCAAAATGCCCATCAATAGATGATTGGGTAAAGAAATTGTGGTATAGTTATACAATGGAGTATTATTCTGCCATAAAACAGAATGAAATCTTGCCATTTGCAACAACATGGATGGACTTAGAGAATATTATGCTAAGTGAAATAAGTCAGACTGAGAAAGACAAATACCATATGATCTCACTTATATCTGGAATCTAAAGAACAATATAAATGAGCAAACAAAAAAGAAATAGTCTCATAGATACAGAGAACAAACTGATGGTTACTAGATGGGAGGAGGGTTTGTGGACTGGGTGAGAAAGGTGAAGTATTAGGAAGTACAAATTGGTAGTCACAAAAGAGTCACAAAGATGTGAAATACAGTATGGGGAATATAATCAATAATGTTGTAAAGATGATGTAGGGCATCAGATGGGCACTGGACTAATTGGGGGGATGACTTCATAGATTATATAAATGCTCAACCAATGAGCAGTACACCTGAAACTAATATAAAATAACTTTTTAAAAATAATATATAAAATAATGTGTGTATATATATAGTCTCTCTCTCTCTCTATCTATCTATCTATCTATCTATATAGCTATATATATATATATATATATATATATATATATATATATATATTCACAAGATGCAAAGTCCAGCATAGGGAATATAGTCAATGGTATTATAATAGCTACGTACAATGGATCACTAGTTCTTTCCTTGGGAATGTCCATTCTACTGATGAGCCCATCAAAGGCATTCATCATTTCTGTATGGTGTTTTTTATTTCTCACATTTCCTTTTGAATCTTACTTAATTTCCATCTCTGTGCTTACCCATCTTTACCATCTTTTCTTGCATCATGTATAGTTTTTCCACTAGGATCCTCGACATATAAATCAGTTATTTTAAATTCCCAATCCGATAATTAAAACAGATTTGTCATCTCTGGATCTGGTTCTGATGCTTCCTTTGTCTCTTCAGAGTGTTATTTTGTCCTTGCCTTTTGGCATGCCTTGTAAGTTTTATTGATAGCCACACATTACATGAGGTAATTAGAACTGAGGTAACCAGGACTTTACTATGAGGATTTTTATCAATCTGACTGTGAGTCAGGCTGTGTTTAATATTAGTTGTAGATACCATGGGCATAAAATTCCTCTAAATGTCCTTGTTTTTCTCTTCCTTCTTGATTTGGGGCTTTCTTAATAACTCCTCCTCAGACAGTCGGTACCTTGCAGCAATTTAGTTATAATTGTTATTGTATTGGAACCGTGTTGGTACAGTCACAAGGCATGGGAGAGGAGAAGTGTTCTACAATATTAGGATTAAATATCCCTCATTTAGTGAGACTGTGTCTCTGGGATGTGCTCTTTCCAAGTGTTTCTCAGTGGCATAGCTTTTATACACTACTTAGGTGAGGCAGGAAATCTAGATGGGGCTGAATTGGGAGATATGCCATTCCCCCAGGTGAGATAAGGCTCAAATTTTTTACTCTACACAGTAGGATTTTTTTTTTAAGATTTTTATTGGGGGATTGGGGGGATGGGAACAGTGGTGGGGAATTGGGGGGAAGGGGAACAGACAAGTTGCTGTTGTCTTGTTCTTCAGTCTAGTTGTGGAGGACGTTGCTTCACTGGCCCAAGTTGGCACCATCA
>NW_017732236.1:182201-187394 GCF_001890085.2 Hipposideros armiger
TAACAGAACAAAAGACACCTTTATAGTTCTCATCACAGGAAATTCCAAGGGTTTTAGGAGCTTCCTTCCAGAAATGGAGACAAAGACCAAATATACAAATATATATATATATATATATATATATATATATATATATATATATTTCTTATTATAAATCACAATATCACAGGTGAAAAAATGAGGTTGAAGAATAAGGCAGAGGATATATCTTGTAGGTCAAGGTAAGGAGTTTTAATTGTATTGTAAGTGGGATGGGAAAAAATAACATTTGATCAGGAAAGAGACATGATCTGGCATGAATTTAAAAGATTATTCTTGTTGTTATATGGAAAATAACTATCCATGGAAAAACTTGCCCATGGGAGAGTAGATAGGGTGCTATGACAATTCTTCATGTGGGAGTTGATGATGGTTTGACTAAAGTGGTAGCATTAGAGATATCTTTGCTAAGAAATGGCAAGACTCAAGATATATTTTAAAAATAAAACTCATAGGACTTAATGATCAATTTGATGTCAGAGGTTAGGTAAATGGAATATTTTGGTAACTGGTTTGCCATTAAGTATAGTGCTAATGATATTCTATTTTCTTTATATCTAGCTGGAGATGGCATTGAAGGTCGAGGCTTGGGCCACTTGGGGGAGTTGCTCAGTTTTCCTGAGTATCTCCCATGTGTACACAGGAAGTATATGTGTTGTTAAACATCTGTTTGTTTTTCGCCTGTCAATCTGTATTTGATTAAGCAGGGGGGGGGATAAGTCAGCCAAGAACCCAGAAGGGTAGAGGGAAAATTATTTTTCCTCCCCCACAGCTTATATTGAAAGTATGAGAAATAAGGGTAATTATTACATTGATCAAGAACAGAGTTATAGGGTCTCTTATTTTAAAAATTTTATTGATCTTCCAGATAGTTGCTGAGTGTCTACTATGAACCAGGCACCATCAAGGGACTAGGTAGGGATACATCAATGAACAAAACTTTACAAATTGTTGCCTTCATGAAGCTTTGATCCTGGTGAGGTTAGACAGACAATAAAAAATAAACATAGGGCTGGCTGAGTGGCACATTGGTTAGGAGTTGGCTTGGGACGCCAGCTCTGAGCAGCAGGACCCCAGTTTTGATCCCACATTGAGGGTCAGTGACACTGCACCCTCCTACAGCTAAGATGGTGAATAATGGCTCAACCTGGAGCTGGGCTGCTGTGAGTCGCAGACAGCGTAGGCTTCAGTGGCACTGGCCGACAGCTGGTGTGAACTTTTGTGAGCTGCCGTGAGCTGCTGTGAGCGGCCGTCCAGAGGCCGGCAAGCAACTGCTTCACCCAGGAAGAGTGCAATGATAATACCAACATGGGCCAGTGAAGTGACATCCTCCACAACTAGACTGAAGATCAAAAGGACAGCAACTTGTCTGTTCCCCTTCCTGATTCCCCAGTGCTGTTCCCCTCCCCCAATTCCCCAATAAAATCTTAAAAAAATATATAAACATAAAATGTTATATAATATGTCAAAAGATGATATATGCTGTGGATAAAATAGGAGGGTAGTACTTGTCAAACTCTAAATTGTATATTAATCAACTAGGGATCTTTTAAAATGGATTCTGAATATACTAGGTCTATATGGCAGGTTTCAAACCATGCATTTTTTTAAAAAGCCCCCAAGTTTATATAGCCTGACATTACTCTTCATCAAAGGAGACACAAGAGTCTCAAAAATAGACTAAGCTGAAAAGATAGTAAATTGAGATAACATGCTAAGAGAAAACTGAAATAATAAAAGTAAGAAAAGCTGGTGAGAAAACCAAAAATGAAAGGGTAAAATTCAAATTCAAATTAAAAAGTGCAGATCAGGATTGACAATGCAAAACAAAACAAAACAAAAATGATATAGAGGATAAGATATACATGTTCTCTCATAAAAACAAGTCAGGGGCCGGCNACTGCGGCTGCTGGCCGCTCACGCTGGCTGCTGGCTACACACGGTAGCCCATGGCAACCCACTGCAGCAGGGGCTGCAGCCTACGCTGTCGCCAGCAACTCACAGTAGCCCAGCTCCAGGTTGAGCTGTTGTTCAGCATCTTAGCTGTGGAGGGCAGTGTCACTGGCCCTCATATGGGATCCGAACCGGGGCTCTCTGGCATCCCAAGCCAGCTCTTAACCATCGCGCCACTCGGCCGGCCCAGTAGGCTTTTTTTTTTTATAGAGAATGCTTTCAAGTGTGTCACTATGCTTATTCTCCCCCAACCCCTTCCAGAGCTCAGAGCAGATCTATCTTATATCTTCTATGAGAACCTGGTTGGATTCTTAGAAGGCAAATCAATGAAAAAGTGGGAGGCCTCCAAGACTGTGATCCCTGGACTTTCTAACTCTTCAAGCTGGTCTATGCTCAGCCTCTAGTAATTCCTCAAAATTGCCTCTTATGTGTTTCTAACATTTATGGCTCCATGGGCTTCTGCTCCAGGTAAGCCAAGCTTGACTCTGGCTCTTTTGATTTTGCCTGTCTCTTTAGATTTGTGTGAAAGTTTTCTCTATGATCTCATTTATCTGTTGAATCCAAGAAAAGTTATTGATTTTCATTGTGCTCACCTTTTCCTTTTTCTAAGTTTTTTATTAAAAAAATATAGCTAACATACAACATTATATCAGTTTCAGGTGTATACCATAGCTGTTCAACATTTATATACCTAAAGCCAAGATGTGGAGGCAGCCTGGGTGTCCATTGATGGACAACTGCATAAAGAGGAGGTGGTGCATCTATACAGTGGAATATTGCATGGAAGGAAATGGGTTCTCGCCATCTGCAGGGGCAGATGGATGGACCTGGAGTGAATTGTGCTGAATGGAGTATGTCAGACAGAGAAATACAGACACAATATGATTTTGTTTATATGTGGGATCTAAAGAAGAAAATAAACAAACAGAAACAAACTTAGAGATACAGAGAACATTTTGATGTTTGCCAGATGAGAGGGAGATTGGAGGTAAGTGAAAAAGGGGAAGGGGTTAAGAAGTACAGATTTGTTGTTACAAAGTAGTCATGGGGATGTAGAGTATAGCACAAGGAATATAGTCAGTAATATTGCAGTAACTATGTATGGTGTCAGAGGGGCACTTTTTCTTATAGTGAGGTTTGGAGTGATGACTTCTAAGCTCTTTACATGTTTCATCTAAACTGGAACTCCTCCCATTGTTTTAGCTGTATAAAATACTTTTATTGAGCCAAGTATTATGTGGAGGACAAAAATAATGAACAAATATCTAGTTAATGCAAATCACTGACTAAATCTATTAATAAAAATAAGCATTATCTGTTAAATAATTAGAAACTGTTACCAATAGTCTTATTTTAACAGTACGGGGCAGTGGGAGAATAGAAGTCTTTAGATGGCTCAAATTGAATGTGTGGGAGGTAGTAAGCAGAGGGGCATGCAAGGGGCTTTTGATGCTTAATAGGGGTAAGAAAACAGGAAACAGAATCTAGAGGCAAAGGAAGTAAAATCTTACAATATCGTTCTTTTGCGTAGATTTGACAGTTACCTTCAAATGGAGACAGTTATTTGAAAAGAAAGTATGATCCTGCATAATTGAGCAGACAAACACTGTGTAATCATATTTTATATATTCCATAAAGATGTTTAATTCATAGATGACTTTATTAATTTATCCTTTTAGCATTTATTATTATTATTATTTTTATTTTTATTATTTTTGCTGAGTGATTCTTATGTATCAGGTATTATTTTAAACACCAGAGATACATGAGCAGTGAACCAAATATGTGGTATTTCAGCCATTATGGAGCTTGTATTGCAATATGAGCGAATAATTTAAGTTCTTCAGTAGTCATATAAAGAGATATAAGATGTGATGATGATACGGTCAGGGAAGACCTCTATGATGATGTGACATTTGAGCAGAAACTTCGGGGATGGGAATGTATAAGCTTAGTACATATCTAGGGGAAAATATTCCAGGAGAGGCAAGAGCAAATGGTGAACTCCTGGTTGGTATGAGCTTGGCAAATGAGCAAGAAGGACATTGTGGCTTGAGTACAGTAAGCAAAGGAGAGAGGTCACAAAGGGTTCTGCACCCAGTTCTACCCTGTGGGTGGGTATGTTACCCTCACATCACCACCAATTCTCTAGACACCAGCTGAGTGTCCCAGAATTCAAACTCACTTCAGATTCCACAGGTTAAGGATTCAGTCCTACAAGACTGGTCCCCCGCCCACCACCAGCACTTCAGACACCAATTGCAAGCCCAGGTTATCACCCGTTTTGTTTTCTTTTGTTTTGTTTTTACCAACAGGCTATATATAGATTAGAGGTTCCAAGGATCTCTTTCTTGGACTTCAGATACCAGTCGCAAGTCCAGGTTGTTACATGTACTTCTAAGTGACTGGCTATAAATCAGAGATTCCCACAAACCCTTTCTTAGGTTCTATTAATTTGCTAGAGCGGCTCACAGAACTCAGAGAAACATTTTACTTACTAGACTACTGTTTGGTTATAAAAAGATCTAACTCAAGAATAGTTAGATAGACACTAAGAGGGGTAAAAAGTATAACTATTGCACTGTGTTGTACAGCTGAAATTAATTCTAAAAAATGTGTATTTCATAATAAAAAATAATTTAAAAAAAGAATAGTCAGATAGAGAAGATGAATAGAGCAAAGTATAGGGAAAGGGCATGGAACTTCTATGCCCTCTCCAGTGCACCGTTCTCCCAGAATCCCCATGTGTTCACCAACCCAGAAGCTCTCTGAACCTGTCCTTTTGGGTTTTTATGGAGGCTTCATTACATAAGCATGATTGATTAAATCATTGGCCAAATGTGATTGAGTTCCATCTCCAGCCCCTCTCTCTTTTCCTAAGTGAGGGAGTGGGACTTCAAGTTCCAACCTCCTAATCACATGGTTGGTTCCACTGATAACCAGCCCCCATTTTTAGGTGCTTCACCAAAACCACCTCATTAACAGAACAAAAGACACCTTTATAGTTCTCATCACAGGAAATTCCAAGGGTTTTAGGAGCTTCCTTCCAGAAATGGAGACAAAGACCAAATATATATATATATATATATATATATATATATATATATCTTATTATAAATCACAATATCACAGGTGAAAAAATGAGGTTGAAGAATAAGGCAGAGGATATATCTTGTAGGTCAAGGTAAGGAGTTTTAATTG
>NW_017732236.1:189389-191549 GCF_001890085.2 Hipposideros armiger
AGAAGCCGGCGACTGATCTGCCTCGCCCGGGAAGAGCGCAATGATGGTGCCAACTTGGGCCAGTGAAGCAACGTCCTCCACAACTAGATTGAAGAACAACAAAAAAAAAAACGACAGCAACTTGTCTGTTCCCCTTTCCCCAATTCCCCAGCACTGTTGCCATCCCCCCAATTCCCCAATAAAAATCTTAAAAAAAAAATAGACAAAAGTCTAAAAAAAAACAAAAACAAGTCAGGAAAAAATGAAAGATAAAAAAGAGAGGAGATTGATATGAAGATTGTAGTGTAATACACTAATCTATAAATAATTGGAATATCTAAAGAAGAAATGAGGACAAATGGAACAAAGGCAATAATCCTGGTTGAAATCCTGGATGTTTCTCTTTGTTCTGAGGTGGGGAGGACAATGCTTATTATCATCACCACTGAAAATGCAGTCAGTTCAAAAAAGAGCAGGCAAACTCTCTGTTCAGCAGAGTGCCATGCACCATTTATTAATCCCAAACGTGTAGACCACCATGCATTCATTACAAATCCCAGGAAAAGACTCTAAACAATTCTGCCCATTGCATCTTGGTATCAGTTACCAAGGAAAACAACACAGTCAAGCACTGGATTGAAGAAGGCTCTACTTACATAAAGAAGAGACAGAGCAAGATCACCTTAAATGGTGGGCTTCAGTTCCCTATGGCCAACAGGTCTCTCCCACTGGCCGGATGCAGGGCAGTTCATCTATGTGCACCTCTCTGGTGCAGCAGTGGAAAGAAGCCTGTCCCCTCCCCTCGGAAGACAAATATAACAGTGGAGTTGGCCAGGTGTCATATGATGCATAGTCCTTCAGCAGAGACAAAAGACTACTCATCAAGTTTGAAACAAGGAAAGATATTCCCACACAAGTTGATAAGCTGGGTACAGTCTGTATGAATGCTATCTTGGTAAGGAAATGTTGCAGGTCCAAGACCCATTCTCATGAGGCTGAGTGGGGATGGAAAGGCTACTTTCAGGAGACTGCCTTTGCCAACTGTGTAAATGACGGAAAAGAGAAGATAAGACAAGAGACATTGTGTATTTTCATTATCTAGGATGCATTTATGAGAACCAAGTGAAAAATGTTTGAAAATTTAGAGAATAAAGTATGGTAGCTGCTTATAGATTAATATAAAATCAAGAATTTTGACCCATACAACAAAAAGATCATTAAAAAACATAACTGGAAAGATTAATTTTAAATAGTAATAGTAGTGATGGTTGCAGTCCATTAATGGTGATGGATGAATGTACTTAATATCACTGAATTGTATACTTAAAAATGGATAAGACAGTGAGTTTTCTGATATATATATTTACCACAATAAAAATGAAAAGACAATTTAAAAATAAATAGCAACCCATAATATAATACATCAAGAAATAAATTTATCAAAGAAGTGAAAGATTTATGCACAACCCCTAAAATTCCACTGAAATATATAAAAAAAACTTAGGCAAATTGAAAGAAAAACTAAGTTACTGTATTTAAAAATTAAATAGCAAATATGCCTGTTATTATTAAGATATAAATGTATTAAAATAAAAATGAAAACAACCAAATGATTTATTATTTTAACTTAAAATGATATAAAGTTATTCTGGAAAAGGTGTCATTCAAGAATATGTTTCAGAAATATGAGAAATAAGATTAATGAGGCAAAAAAATGATTTTATAAGTTTAAAGGCAGACAGGGCAATGAAACAAGAAACTAAGTCCAGAATGACATACACCTATGAATTTTCTTTCAATTCAATCTTCAAATTTCTCTTTAAGTATGGAGATTCATTCCATGTATCTTCCTGGTTTTGTTCTTCCATTTGGCTTTATATTTACAAATTATTGTTTCTTTATTCTTTTCCTAATGTTTGCAGGATTGCTACATTACTATTAACTCTATTTCTTTCCTTTATTAACTGGGTGTTATACTGGCTCTTATCATTCTGCTAGTATTAGTTTTCTGCCTTCTTCACTCAGAATCAAATACATATTTATCTTAAAATAAAGACAAAGAGGGCCGGCCGAGTGGCGCGATGGTTAAGAACTCGCTTGGGACGCCAGAGGGCCCCGGTTCGGATCCCACATATGAGGGCCAGTGACACTGCCCTCCACAGCTAAGATGCTGAACAACAG